>NC_061512.1:10403774-10424089 GCF_022539505.1 Lolium rigidum | reverse complement strand
ATGCCCCGCAGAAACTAAGCGAGGCATCCTCATCACCTTCCCGACCAGGTATAGGTCGGGTGGCACGCCCTTGCACTTTGCAACGCCGCGTGTGACCGGAAGAGCATTGCGGGCCGTCGCTCGGAGGGTCTCAGCCAGCCGCAGCTCTAGGCTCTTCCCGGCTCTACGGCTGTTGACAAGGCCGCTGCCCGCCGGTGGGTTTTGGCGTCAACACATTCCGGCACGCCCGGTGGGACAATCGTCTACATCAACCACATCGCCATCTACATCCGAGATGGCGGACGGCACGCCGGTCACCTACGGGGATCCGCCCGACGACCTCAAGAAGCAATACAACGAGATCAAGGCTACCCTCGAAGCCGACCTCATCGGCTCTTTTCGGAGAACCCGTTCCGGTGGCATCGGATGGAAGGGGTTCTCACCGCAAGGTGCGCTCGATGGGATAGACCTCTCTACCCCGTCGGAGGAACGTACCGAGGGTCCGGCGGCAGAGATCAACTACACTGGTGGCTCACTCACTACACCGCCACTCGAGAACTTGGTCAACGTGTTGGAGCGTGTCGCTCTGCGCGTGATCCAGGAGATCATGAGTCACCAGTACTCGCCGTCAGGACCAGCTCTCGGGACTCATCAAGGAGAGTTGCCATTCCAGTCCCGACCACCGCTGCCATATGCGTTGGCAGCACCTGCTGAAGTGCCGACTACACCGGCATTCCTCGTCTACAGGATTGGTGGCGACCCTAGTGACTACCAAGTTCTTAATGGAGGCGCCTAAGGAGATCCCTCATGGATACGCGTGCATGTATGTGCCGGATTGTGGTGACTGGGCACTCACAAACCAGGCCACAACATCGGGGACTCCGGCGAAGACAGGAGGAAAGTCGGCGACAGAGCAGACGTGGCTAACTAAATACGCCACGCCGACGAAACTCCCGAGCCCAGCTCCTGCAGATGGCTCCGGAGCTGGAAAAGCAAACATGGCAGGCCAAGTACGCCACCCCGGCGAACCTTCGGAGTGCAACTCCTACGGCCAGCACAACGGATCGGATCAAGCACCATACCGAGAGACCAATTCGGCATGATGCCGAAAAGAAGGGCGCGTCGGCTATTCCAAGCCGTACCCCGACGATTACGAGATGATCCCGCCGCCACCTAAATATCGGCTCCCCGACTTCTCCAAATTCGTGGATCGGATGGCTCCACGCTCCATCGAGCACGTCGCCCGATATTTGGCTCAACCGGGACCGGCTTCGTGTGTCGGATCAGCCTACGCGTGAGGCTTTTTTCACAGCTCCCTCACGGGATCGGCCTTTGGATGGTACACCTCCTTGCCAGCAAACTCCATCCAAACTTGGAAGCAATTGGAAGAACAGTTCCATATGCAATACCATTCAGAAGCTTCCGAGTCTGGCATTGCCGATCTAGCACAACTACGTCAGAAGCGCGGGGAAACGGTGACAGAATACATCCAACGCTTCAGGAATCTTAGGAACCGATGTTATTCGGTTCGTATAACTGAAAAGGAAGCAGTCGAGTTGGCAGCAGTGTGCCTCGCAACACAGCTTCAAGGACATGGCCTCCCAAGCAGTATTATCCCTCACCGGCGCACATGGTTCAGAAACTATCGGCATATGAACAGCCGCCACCCCGACCCGTACCAAGACAAGTTCAAGCGTGCGTAGTTATGGTCGATACGGAGGAAGATGAAGCGCCCGCGGGAGGCCAAGAGATAGCAAGTGGCTGAGTGGACTCAAGGGGGAACCCCGTGGCCTCGCAAATGGGTAAAGCCGCCGTGGCCGCCCGTGGGATTTGATTTTGACATAACCAAGACCGAACAAATCTTCGACCTCCTCGCTCAAGGAGAAACAGTTGACGATTCCCGAAGGTCTCAAGTTCCCCACGGCGAAAGAGCTAAACGGAAAGCCGTATCGCAAATTCCACAATTCCGCTTTCCCATGCCACCAACGACCGCCGGGTGTGGCGTCGCACATCCAAGCGGCGATAGAGAAGGGGCGGCTAATTTTCAACCAAGTACGCCATGAAGGTCGACACCCAACCCTTCCCCGCCGTTAACATGGTAGAAATCATCTACCCCGAAGGTTGCCAGCCGGGTCCCTCGTTCAAGCATCAACATGGTAGGACCCGGAAACCACTCGGCAAAGATGGAGATGAGGGCAGCTGCTCTCATAGCAAGGATACGGAGGAGGCCGCTCCACGCGATCGGCTCCGTCATGATGGCAAGCGCTATGTCACGGAGGAGAGGTGAAGAATATAAGATATCAGCGACCCTCTCTGATCACCTCCTCAATAAATATGTGAGTCAGTATGACCAACGCCGACGGCACAATTTCGATGATAGAGGAGATCGTTTGGCTAGAGAAGCCAGAAGACATCGTCGGCAGAATCGCGATGAGGAGGAGCACGAGCGCTATGCCACGGAAGCATCAAGGGAGCAAGACGACAACGCCGGCATTGGAACTGCCCCTTCTTCGGACACTCGCCGGGATTCAGGAATGAGCCGATTGCCCACAATCGGCAATTGCCCGTAATGCAATCGAAAAGAAGGAGGCAGCCAACGTGTCCGTGTTCGAGCGCTTAGGGCCTCTCCCGCCACAAAGCAAACGCGCCGAGTCACCTCGTTGGGCAGATCTTGAAGATTCGAAGACGAGGGAGAAGTGGAAGAAGATAGGTACCACCGGCCAAGGTGGTGCCCCGACGGACTCAGCCGTTCCCGTAAGCGCAGGGTTCAGCGATTGCGCGGCCTCGGGAGGAAGCCGAAAGGTTGTACCCGCATACGCTAAGGAAGGCACGGCCTGATCTCGGCTGCAAAGGTTCAGCCGAACCCCTGGATGAAGAGGGTCGTCCACGGAAAATGGAGTGGCGCCCTAAACGGAGGAAAGCCGATAATGAGACATCGGCCGGCACAAACATGGTACTCGCCTTGCCGACGAGCTTAGCCCTCCACGACTCTACGGAGCACTCAAGGTGGACGACGGCAAGCGCGTCAAGTCGGAGGTCGGGTTGATTTTATCCAGCCCGACCAAGTAGCAAGATCAAACCAATGAGCAAACCGAAGAGAGGCTGATCCTTGTGATCGGCCCCAAAAAACTTATGAAGGGAACGTACAAAACCTTCAACGAGCAAGCAACGTGGAGGCCGATTCCAGCGAATCGGCCAAAATTATCCTCACCTACCTTTCTCGCCCGGGTTCAACATGTTATCCACCGCAGCCGATACCATCAATTTTCTTGACAGAATCGGCTCGGGGGGCACCTGGTATATGAAAATACGAGGATATGCAACAGAAGCATCTCATCTTTTGTTGATGGGTATTGGAATATGGGGGCCGATGAACAGGTCGGCCGTAATAAAAGTGAAAATACGAAAATTTTCGAGCACAGCCGATGCAGCAGGCATCGACTTAAGGACATGAAAGCCGATGCATGGCCATCGACTCAAAGGGAGATTTTGTATGAAGGAACTCCTCAATGGAGCAATTTTGGAAGCTCGGATCCTCTCTTCAAGAACAATATCAGAAGCAGCATGGGCGGACGGATCAGGTCAAGGATGGATGACATTAGATTCACCAAAGGAAAGGAGCCGATCTAGCCAGCAAGAACTAAAGAAGCTCGGGGGGCAACTCACCGTAAGGCTTTCCGCTCGGAGAAGCCGATTTGTGTTCAAATCGGCTGGCACTGCATAAGGAAATTCCCCACGCACGATCAAGCCCGGGTCTATGTAGCTCATTTGTGTATCCTCGTCTCTGTCTTGCCTTGGCTGAGACTCGGGGGGCAACAGGCCTGGTAGGTGCTCTATTGAGGGACCGATTGAAGTACCATCGGCTGATCCTCGTTGCAACCTTCGTCACAAAGCGATGAACGCTCGCTAAGGAGTTGAAGGATGGAAGGATGAATGTCGAAGGACCGATGCGTTGTTATCGGCTCATTACACATTGGCGGAGGGGATGGATCGGCAAGGTCAGTAGGAGGGGTGAATCGGTTCAATTAAAACTCAGAAGAAATCGGCAAAATCAAAGTGGGGAACAGTTCTTCATTGATAGGCGGGATTTCTTACATAAAGAGCTGAATTGCTCTCAAAAGGAAATACTGGGGGATACATCGCCCCATCTACTACTACCGACCCTATGCTAGAGGTCCTATCTACGGGCCGTCACTTCCCTCATCGTCATCCTCGCAGCTCTCATCGGCACCGCTGCCGATGGGCTCCTCGTCGCTACTCCCGTAGCCCTCCACGGGGCCTCATCCCCGTCTTCGTCGTCGCTCGTCGTCGTCGTCCCACCACATGCGAAGGCGCTTCGCCGGTGGGTAGCCCTCGAGGGAGTCGTCGTCGCCGTCGTCCTCCTTCCTCCTCTTCTTCCTCCATCACCCCCTCGGAGGAGGTGAAGTCGTCCCAGGAGAAGCGATCGTCATCGCTCTCCTCCTCCGGCTTCCCCGTCGGCGAGGAAACGGAGGTCGCTCTCCCCGTCCGTCGAGGACTGGTCGTCCTCGGACCAGATGGAGAAGTCATGGTCCGACTCCTCCCCGGCCGCAATGGCGCGGCGGGTGTTGGCCGCATGGACCGCCGCTGGGTTGTGCTCCGGCGTCGGCTCGCGGGACATGGAGGACTGGCTGGAGGGGTCCGATAAGGCAGAGGAGGAAGAAGACATGGTGGTGCAGGAGGGTTTTTGGACTGCTAATGCAAGGATGCAGAGCAGAACTGTTCATAGCGGTTAAATAAAAAGGGATATGGTGAAAATTCAATGCCACAGCAGTTTCCGAGGAAGTGGTGTTTGAAAGAAAGAGAAAAGACTCGCCAAATCACGCGGAGAAGTTGAGAAGGCAAGTCATCATGGTGACGGATACCGCGACGGTTCTCGCCACGACATGACCCGACGGGAGCGTAATGATTTTGGAAATACCATTTCCAAAACCAGGGGGGCATGTGTTATCACCAGGATTTAACCGCGATCAGGAGGTGGGCCGCGATCAAGATGGGCTTGGAAGATTATATATGGAAGATCTACGAAGCGGCCTCGCACGGAGAATTTGGGCTAGTTAGCCCGTGTATCTTAGCATAATAGATTGTGTATCGATTTAGAAGTTAGAGTTTATCTCGTGCACGGTTTAGTGCACGCCCACATTAGAAAGTCCCCTGGACTATAAATATGTACCTAGGGTTTATGGAATAAACAACAACTCACGTTCAACCCCAAAAACAAACCAATCTCGGCGCATCGCCAACTCCTTCATCTCGAGGGTTTCTATCAGGTAAGCGGCATGCTGCCTAGATCGCATCTTGCGATCTAGGCAGCACAAGCCCCACGTTGTTCATGCGTTGCTCGTACTGAAGCGTTTTTGATGGCGAGCAACGTAGTTATCATTAGATGTGTTAGGGTTAGCATTGTTCTTCGTTTAAGCATGCTTACGTAGTGCAACCCTTGCATATCTAGCCGCCCTCACGCCTATCTCAGGTGTGGGGGCGGCACCCCGCTTGATCATTATTTAGTAGATCCGATCCGTTACGATTGCTCCTTGTTCTACAAGGATTAGTTTAATATCCGCAATAGTTAGGCCTTACAAAGGGGGAGGATCCAGTGGCACGTAGGGTGGCGTTCGCAAGTCCTAAACGGGATGTTCCTAGGATCAACTTCATGTTGGTTTTTTGGCCTTGTTTAGGATCGGCTTACGAGCACCGTGCGTGGCCGCAAGGCCCAACCTCGGAGTAGGATGATCCGATTATGCGGTGAAAACCCTAAATCGTCGTAGATCTCATTAGCTTCATCTTGATCAAGCAGGACCACCAAGTATTCGTGCACCCCGTACGGATCATGGGTGGATCGGCTCTTTGAGCCGATTCACGGGATTACCCGAGAGCCGATCGAGGCTCGTATTTAACGTTTACATGTATGCCCCGGCAGAAACTAAGCGAGGCATCCTCATCACCTTCCCGACCGGTATAGGTCAGGTGGCACGCCCTTGCACTTCGCAACGCCGCGTGTGACCAGAAGAGCATTGCGGGCCGTCGCTCGGAGGGGTCTCAGCCAGCCGCAGCTCTAGGCTCTTCCCGGCTCTACGGTGTTGACAAGGCCGCTGCCCGCCGGTGGGTTTTGGCAGTCAACAGCATGCAAGATCATAAACAACACATAAGCATAACTTTGATAATCAACATAACAAGTATTCTCTATTCATCGGATCCCAACAAACGCAACATATAGAATTACATATAGATGATCTTGATCATGATAGGCAGCTCACAAGATCCGACAATGATAGCACAATGGGGAGAAGACAACCATCTAGCTACCGCTATGGACCCATAGTCCAGGGGTAGACTACTCACACATCACTCCGGAGGCGACCATGGCGGTGTAGAGTCCTCCGGGAGATGATTCCCCTCTCCGGCGAGGTGCCGGAGGCGATCTCCGAGGATCCCCCGAGATGGGATCGGCGGCGACGGCGTCTCGCAATGTTTTCCGTATCGTGGCTCTCGGTACTCGGGGGTTTCGTCACGGAGGCTATTTGTAGGCGGAAGGGCAAGTCGAGAGGCGGCACGGGGGGCCCACACCACGAGGCCGCGCGGCCAAGGGGGGCGCGCCGCCCTAGGGTTTGGCTCCCCGTGGCCCCTCTTCGTCTCGTCTTCGGTCTTCCGGAAGCTTCGTGAGAAAATAGGCCTCCGGGCTTTTATTTCGTCCAATTCCGAGAATATTTCTTTACTAGGATTTCCGAAACCAAAAACAAGCTAGAAACAAGAATCGGCACTTCGGCATCTTGTTAATAGGTTAGTTCCAGAAAATGCACGAATATGATATAAAGTGTGCATAAAACATGTAGATAACATCAATAATGTGGCATGGAACACAAGAAATTATCGATACGTTGGAGACGTATCACTTAGCGAGTTCCCTGGGGATACCTGGCATGTCGGATGGCTCCCATGCAAATATCTCCCAGCGCTCACGGAGGAACTCGATGAGCGCGCTTTCCTATGCGACATCTAGGTCAGCCGAGGTGTTGACCGTTTTCTTCGGATCGCAGGGTGCACCTGCAGTTTCTTGGTTTCCTTGCGATGATCGAACTCATCGGATCTTGCGTTTCGATTGTCGGCTGGTGGCTGTGTGTGATCTATAATGGCGTCGATCGCGTTGAGTTCTTCCTTGGCTCCAAATTGCGAGGCGATCTTCTGAAATTCCCTGTCACAGTTGTCTGACCGAGCGAAGCTGCCGTGAACGGTTATTGGGGTCCCATTGTTGCCTGACATCTTTAGCTTCAGGTATGCATAATGAGGCACGGCCATGAATTTGGCAAACGCAGGTCTGCCGAGGATGGCGTGGTACTGAGATTCCCGACCGACTACCTCGAACTCAATCCTTTCTTTCCTGAAATTACCGGGCGTGTCGAAGACTACGTCCAATGATGTTTTACCCGAGCGAGTAGGCGGGTCGAGTCGGTATAATGCCGTGGAACCCTGTGTCGGATTCTTTTAGCATGTCGACCGTTAAACCCATTGCCCTCATTGTGCTCGGCGAATAACAGGTTCAAGCCGCTTCCACCGTCCATAAATACTTTGCCCATATTGTATCCTCCAATCTGTGCTTCCGGAACGAGGGCCGCGTGGACCGGGCCTTGGGACGGCCTTCGGGTGATCCGCCTCGCTGAAGGTGATGCTCCGATCCGACCAATCGATAAAATCCGGTGTATCAACCATGGCAACTTCCGCGTATTTTACTTCTCGGGAGAACTTTTTGATTTCTCTTTTCGAAAAGCTGGTTTTGTGGATCATGTTGATCCGTCCACGCAATGGCTGGGAATGCCTCGACCGGTTCATATTCGTTTTTTCCATTGGCTCGTATGGTTCTGGTACATATGGCTCGGGTCGATGACCATAGGACCTCGCCTTCTCTTCCATTATGGGAACTCTTGATGTGGCTTCGGCTCTAAGATCGTCGCAGAACCGCCGAATCTCAAGGAAGTGTCTGCGGTTCCTTATCAGTATGGTTGGACTTCTCCCGACCATCCTTAGGATCGAAATAAGAGTGGAGATAACACGGTGCTTCAAGCTGCTCTGTAGCTGAGAGGTGTGGAGAACGGGTGCGTCCTCTGATTGATGACATGTCATAGCATCGAGAGTGGGCTGCTGTTTGGCCTTCCTCTTCACGGTGCGAACTCCTTCGTCTCTTTCTTTGTCCAGCCGCGGCG
This sequence comes from Lolium rigidum, assembly GCF_022539505.1. NCBI lineage: Eukaryota > Viridiplantae > Streptophyta > Magnoliopsida > Poales > Poaceae > Lolium > Lolium rigidum. The sequence continues at coordinate 10,415,894 of NC_061512.1, read as the reverse complement.
TCGATATTTTCCCGGTTGCTCTCTCGTATGCTTCTGGGCGAAGCCTTTAGGGTTGCTGCCGAAGGGACACATTCTTGAGGCTCAACCTTTGAGTGGGACGCGCCGGCCCCGGGGAGGCGGAGAAAACCTCCGGAGTCGACGACGAAGTGGACGCCACCGAAAACAGCTTCCGTGTTGCGAGACGTTGCCATAAAGTTTGGGTGAAGCTCTTCGCGGTGCGGCACAAATTCGAAGGATCCGCAGCGGATCGGGTCTCTTGACTTTGCTGGCGTCGGTGACTCGAGTAAGAACGCCGCGGACGTAACTGGTGCTGTCGATGACCTGCCTTGTGCCGACAGGGTTCCCACAGAAGGCGCCAATTGTCGAGGGTACTCCTCGCCAATGCCCTCCGATAGGGGCTTAGGGTTGACGGAATCCTGCAAGCTGACACGAGACATCGGTTCACCGCACAAGCGGGGAGAGCGATTTACCCGGGTTCGGGGCCCTCGATGAGGTAAAACCCTTACGTCCCGCCTGTCTCGTTCTTGATTATGATGATAATGGGTTACAATGGGGTGCTGAATAGTTCGGTTGAGATCTCGTCGAGATGGCTATTGCTATGATGACCTAGCTCTAAGCTTTTTCTGGCTAAGATTGCTAAGATCGATTATGTCCCTCGGCAGCCCCTCTCCTGGCCTTTATATAGGAGGCCAGGTCTCAAGGGTCCTAACCGAGTACGACTAGGTTTACAGTAGGTTTAGATCCAATCTTTCCTTGTTTGTTCGCTTCCTTGTCTTGCTCGTCAAGGAATCTTCTAGTGCGCCGACCTAGTGGCCCATCTCGCCTTCAGGTATCTTCATGGGCCTCCAATTTGTCAATACCAGATAGGGCAATACTGGTTACCCGAAGGGTAATGCCCACGTCAAGTGGGTTCATGCCTCCATTAAATCTGGGACAGTGACAGAAAGTTCTAAGGTTGTGGATGTGCTGTTGCCACTAGGGATAAAACATTGATGCTATGTCCGAGGATGTAGTTATTGATTACATTACGCACCATACTTAATGCAATTGTCTGTTGTTTGCAACTTAATACCGGAAGGGGTTCGGATGATAACCTGAAGGTGGACTTTTTAGGCATAGATGCATGCTGGATAGCGGTCTATGTACTTTGTCATAATGCCCAATTAAATCTCACTATACTTATCATATCATGTATGTGCATGGTCATGCCCTCTCTATTTATCAATTGCCCGACTGTAATTTGTTCACCCAACATGCTATTTATCTTATGGGAGAGACACCTCTAGTGAACTATGGACCCCGGTCCATTCTTTTACATCGAATACAATCTGCTGCAATACTTGTTCTACTCGTTTTTCGCAAACAATCATCATCCACACTATACATCTAATCCTTTGTTACAGCAAGCCGGTGAGATTGACAACCTCACCGTTTCGTTGGGGCAAAGTACTTTGGTTGTGTTGTGCGAGTTCCACGTTGGCGCCGGAATCCCTGGTGTTGCGCCGCACTACATCCCGCCGCCATCAACCTTCAACGTGCTTCTTGGCTCCTCCTGGTTCGATAAACCTTGGTTTCTTTCTGAGGAAAAACTTGCTACTGTGCGCATCACACCTTCCTCTTAGGGTTCCCAACGGACGTGTGCTTTACACGCCATCATGCCTCCATTGAATCTGGGACAGTGACAGAAAGTTCTAAGGTTGTGGATGTGCTGTTTCCACTAGGGATAAAACATCAATGCTTTGTCTAAGGATATTTGTGTTGATTACATTACGCACCATACTTAATGCAATTGTCTCGTTGTTTGCAACTTAATACTAGAAGGGGTTCGGATGATAACCTCGAAGGTGGACTTTTAGGCATAGATGCATGTTGGATAGCGGTCTATGTACTTTGTCGTAATGCCCCGATTAAATCTCATAGTACTCATCATGATATATGTATGTGCATTGTTATGCCTTCTTTATTTGTCAATTGCCCAACTGTAATTTGTTCACCCAACATGCATTAATCTTATGGGAGAGACACCACTAGTGAACTGTGGACCCCGGTCCATTCTTTACATCTGAAATACAATCTACTGCAAACTCTGTTCTTTACTGTTCTTCGCAAATAAATATCATCATCCACACTATACATCTAATCCTTTGTTTACAGCAAGCCGGTGAGATTGATGATGGCGTGTATTTCACACGTTCGTTGGGCAACCCCAAGAGGAAGGTATGATGCGCACAGCAGCAAGTTTTCCCTCAGAAAGAAACCAAGGTTTATCGAACCAGGAGGAGCCAAGAAGCACGTTGAAGGTTGATGGCGGCGGGATGTAGTGCGGCGCAACACCAGGGATTCCGGCGCTTACGTGGAACCTGCACAACACAACCAAAGTACTTTGCCCCAACGAAGCGGTGAGGTTGTCAATCTCACCGGCTTGCTGTAACAAAGGATTAACCGTATTGTGTGGAAGATGATTGTTTGCAGAGAAAACAGTAAAACAAGTATTGCAAGCAGATTTGTATTTCGAGTATTAAAGAATGGACCGGGTCCACAGTTCACTAGAGGTGTCTCTCCCATAAGATAAAAGCATGTTGGGTGAACAAATTACAGTCGGGCAATTGAAAAATAGAGAGAGCATAACAATGCACATACATGTCATGATAAGTATAGTGAGATTTAATTGGCATTACGACAAAGTACATAGACCGCCATCCAACTGCATCTATGCCTAAAAAGTCCACCTTCAGGTTATCGTCCGAACCCCTTCCGGTATTAAGTTGCAAAGCAACGTACAATTGCATTAAGTATGGTGCGTAATGTAATCAATAACTACATCCTCGGACATAGCATCAATGTTTTATCCCTAGTGGCAACAACACAACACAACCTTAGAACTTTCTCGTCATCGTCCCGGTGTCAATGCGAGGCATGAACCCACTATCGAGCATAAATACTCCCTCTTGGAGTTACTAGCATCAACTTGGCCGAGCCTCTACTAATAACGGAGAGCATGCAAGATCATAAACAACACATATGCAATAACTTGATAATTAACATAACATGGTATTCTCTATCCATCGGATCCCGACAAACACAACATAGAGTATTACGGATAGATGATCTTGATCATGTTAGGCAGCTCACAAGATCCAACAATGAAGCACAATGAGGAGAAGACAACCATCTAGCTACTGCTATGGACCCATAGTCCGAGGGGTGAACTACTCACTCATCACTCCGGGAAGCGACCATGGCGGTGTAGAGTCCTCCGGGAGATGAATCCCTCTCCGGCAGGGTGCCGGAGGAGATCTGCAGAATGCCCCGAGAGGGGATCGGGGGCGGCGGCGTCTCGGTAAGGTTTTCCGTATCGTGGTTTTTCGCATCGGGGGTTTCGCGACGGAGGCTTTAAGTAGGCGGAAGGGCAGAGTCGGGGGCGGCGAGGGGCCCACATCACAGGGCGGCGCGGGCCCCCTTGGCCGCGCCGCCTTGTGGTTTGGCCACCTCGTGGCCCCACTTCGTATGCTCTTCGGTCTTATCGGAAGGTTCGGTGGCGAAATAGGCCCCGGGTCTTGATTTCGTCCAATTCGAGAATATTTCATTACTAGGATTTACGAAACCAAAAACAGTGAGAAAACAGCAAACTGGCACTTCGGCATCTTGTTAATAGGTTAGTTCCAGAAAATGCACGAATATGACATAAAGTGTGCATAAAACATGTAGGTATCATCAATAATATGGCATAGAACATAAGAAATTATCGATACGTCGGAGACGTATCAATTGACAACCTCACTGTTACGTTGGGGCAAAGTACTTTGATTGTGTTGTGCAGATTCCACGTTGGCGCCGGAATCCCTGGTGTTGCGCCGCACTACACTCCGCCACCAACAACCTTCACGTGTTCCTTGACTCCTACTGGTTCGATAACCTTGGTTTCTTACTGAGGGAAAACTTGCTGTTGTACGCATCACACCTTCCTCTTGGGGTTCCCAATGAACGTGTGCTTACACGCTATCAAGCATTTTTTCTGGCGCCGTTGCTGGGGAACTGAAGAAAAAGTTACACCACAGAGATTGCTAACTCCCACGGCAACAACATTTTTTCTGGCGCCGTTGCCGGGGAGATCAAGACACGCTGCAAGGGGAGTCTCCCACATCCAATCTCTTTACTTTGTTTTTTTCTTGCTTTACTTTACTTTATTCTTGCTTTGTTTGCTCTTTATATCAAAAACACAAAAAAAATAGTTGCTAGTTTTACTTTATTTACTGTCTTGTTCTCCATATTAAAAATACAAAAAAATTAGTACTTGCATTTAATTTATTTAGTTTGCTTTATTTACTACTGCTAAAATGGGTACTCCTGAAAATACTAAGTTGTGTGACTTCACTAGCACAAATAATAATGATTTCTTATGCACACCTATCGCTCCACCTGCTACTACAGCAGAATTCTTTGAAATTAAACCTGCTTTACTAAATCTTGTTATGAGAGAGCAATTTTCTGGTGTTAGTTCGATGATGTCTGTTGCCCATCTTAATAATTTTGTTGAACTATGTGAAATGCAAAAGTATAAGGATGTAGATGGTGACATTATAAAATTAAAATTGTTTTCTTTCTCCTTAAGAGGAAGAGCTAAAGATTGGTTGCTATCTTTGCCTAAGAATAGTATTGATTCATGGACTAAATGTAAAGATGCTTTTATTGGTAGATATTATCCTCCCGCTAAAATTATATCTTTGAGAAGTAGCATAATGAATTTTAAGCAATTAGATAATGAACATGTTGCTCAAGCATGGGAGAGAATGAAATCTTTGGTGAAGAATTGCCCTACCCATGGACTAACTACTTGGATGATCATCCAAACCTTCTATGCAGGATTGAATTTTCTTCGCGGAACCTATTGGATTCAGCTGTTGGAGGTACCTTTATGTCCATTACTTTGGGGGCGGCAACAAAGCTTCTTGATGATATGATGATAAATTACTCTGAATGGCACACGGAAAGAGCTCCGCAAGGTAAGAAGGTAAATTCTGTTGAAAAAAACCTCCTCCTTGAGTGATAAGATTGATGCTATTATGTCTATGCTTGTGAATGGTAGATCTAATGTTGATCCTAATAATGTTCCTTTAGCTTCATTGGTTGCCCAAGAAGAACATGTTGATGTGAACTACATTAAAAATAATAATTTCAACAACAATGCTTATAGGAATAATTATGGTAACAACTATAGGCCATATCCTTCTGCTAATGGTAATAGTTATGGTAATTCTTATGGGAATTCTTACAACAATAATAGGAGTGTACCCCCTGGTCTTGAAGCTATGCTTAAAGAATTTATTAGTACACAAACTCGCTTTTAACAAATCTGTTGAGGAAAAGCTTGATAAAATTGATATTCTTGCTTCTAAGGTTGATAGACTTGCCTCTGATGTTGATCTTTTAAAATTGAAAGTTATGCCTAATAAGGATAATGATAATAAAATTGTCACTACAGAAAACGCCATCCAAGTTCGAATTAATGAAAATATTAGATTAATGGCTGAATTGCATGCTAGGTGGGAAAGAGAAGAAAACGAAAAACTTGCTAAAGAGAATAATGTAGCTAAAGTTTGGACTATTACCACCACTAGTAATGATAATGCTTCACATGTTGCTACACCCCCTACTATCAATGGTAAAATAATTGGTGTTGGCAATGTTTCTACTCCTAGTGCAAAGCGTGCAAAGCTGCTCGAAACTGCTAAAACTGCTGAAACTGTTTGTGATAAAACTGCTGAAATTTTTCAAAATATTGGGGACAATGATCCCATTGATGTAGACCATAATGGTTTAGATTTTGATGATTGTTACATCTCTGAAGTTATAAAGTTCTTACAAGAACTTGCTAAAAGTCCCAATGCTAGTGCTATAAATTTGGCCTTTACAAAACATATTACAAATGCTCTCATAAAAGCTAGAGAGGAGAAACTAAAACTTGAAACTTCTATTCCTAGGAAGTTATAAGATGGTTGGGATCCCATCATTAAGATGAGGTCAATGATTTTGATTGTAATGCTTTATGTGATCTTGGTGCAAGTATTTTTGTTATGCCTAAGAAAATCTATGTTATGCTTGACTTGCCACCATTGAAAAATTGTTATTTGGATGTTAATCTTGCTGATAATGCTATAAAGAAACCTTTGGGGAGAATTGATAATGTTTGCATTATGGTTAACAATAACCTTGTCCCCGTTGATTTTGTTGTCTTGGATATTGAATGCAATGCATCTTGTCCTATTATATTGGGAAGACCATTTCTTCGAACTGTTGGTGCTACCATTGATATGAAGGAAGGTAATATTAAATATCAATTTCCTCTCAAGAAAGGTATGGAACACTTCCCTAGAAAGAGAATGAAGTTACCTTATGATTCTATTATTAGAACAAATTATGATGTTGATGCTTCGTCTCTTGATAATACTTGATACACACTTTCTGCGCCTAGCTGAAAGGCGTTAAAGAAAAACGCTCATGGGAGACAACCCATTGTTTTACTTCTGCACTTTGTTTTATATTTGAGTCTTGAAAGTTGTTACTACTGTAGCAACCTCTCCTTATCTTTATTTTATTGCATTATTGTGCCTAGTAAAGTCTTTGATAGTAAAGTCAATACTAGATCTGGATTACTGCGCAGGAACAGATTTCTTGCTGTCACGAAATTGAGACGCCCCTGCTGTAGAAACTTTAGAAAAATCTGCCAATTTACGTGCGTGATCCTCATATATGTACGCAACTTTCATTCAATTTGAGCATTTTCATCTGAGCAAGTCCAGTGCCTCTAAAAAATTCGTCTTTACGGACTTCGTTCGTTTTGACAGATTCTGCCTTTTATTTCGCATTGCCTGTTTTGCTATGTTTGATGGATTTCTTTGTTCCATTAACTTTCGGTAGCTTTCTGCAATGTCCGGAATGTTAAGAATGATTATGTCACCTCTGAATATATGAATTTTCAATTATGCACTAACCCTCTAATGAGTTTGTTTTGAGTTTGGTGTGGAGGAAGTTTTCAAGGGTCAAGAGAGGAGGATGACACAATATGATCCAGAAGAGTGAAAAGTCTAAGCTTGGGGATGCCCCCGTGGTTCATCCCTGCATATTTTAAGAAGACTCAAGCATCTAAGCTTGGGGATGCCCAAGGCATTCCTTCTTCATCGACAACTTATCAGGTCACCTCTAGTGAAACTATATTTTTATTCCATCACATCTTATGTGCTTTACTTGGAGCGTCTGTTTGTTTTTATTTTTGTTTTGTTTGAATAAAATCGGATCCTAGCATTCCTTGTTTGGGAGAGAGACACGCTCCGCTGTTTCGTATGAACACATATGTTCTTAGCTTTATTCTTAATGTTCATGGCAAAGGTTGAAACTGCTTCGTTCATTGTTATATGGTTGGAAAGCGGAAAATGCCGCATGTGGTAATTGGTATAATGTCTTGAATAATTTGATACTTGGCAATTGTTGTGCTCATATAGATCATGTTTAAGCTCTTGCATCATGTACTTTGCACCTATTAATGAAGAACTACATAGAGCTTGTTAAAATTTGGTTTGCATGATTGGTCTCTAGAGTCTAGATATTTTCTGGTAAAGGTGTTTTAACAACAAGGAGACGATGTAAAGTCTTATAATGTTTGCAATATGTTCATATGTAAGCTTTGCTGCACCGTTTCATACTTGAGTTTGCTTCAAACAACCTTGCTAGCCTAGCCTTGTATTGAGAGGGATTCTTCTCGTGCATCCAAATCCTTGAGCCAAAAACTATGCCATTTGTGTCCACCATACCTACATACTACATGGTATTTCACTGCCATTCCAAAGTAAATTACTTGAGTGCTACCTTTAAAAATTCTATCCTTTGTCTTTGCAATATATAGCTCATGGGAAAATAGCCTTAAAAACTATTGTGGTGAAGAATATGTACTTATGTATCTTATTTCTTAATAAGTTGCTTGTTGAACGGTAACCATGTTTCTGGGGACGCCATCAACTTTTACCTTTGTTGAATATCATGTGAGTTGCTATGCATGTCCGTCTTGTCTGAAGTAAGGGCGATTTTCATGATCAAATGGTTTGAGTATGCATATTGTTAGAGAAGAACATTGGGCCGCCAACTAAAGCCATGATTCATGGTGGAAGTTTTACTTTGGACAATTAATCCTCAATCTCTTATGAGAATATTATCTGTTGTTGAATGCTTATGCATTAAAGAGGAGTCCATTATCTGTTGTCTATGTTGTCCCGGTATGGATGTCTAAGTTGAGAATAATCAAAAGCGAGAAATCCAATGCGAGGCTTTCTCCTTAGACCTTTGTACAAAGCGGCATAGAGGTACCCCTTTGTGACACTTGGTTGAAACATATGCTATGCAATGATAATCCATGTTAATCCAAGCTAATTAGGACAAGGTGCGAGCACTATTGGTATACTATGCATGAGGCTTGCAACTTATAGGATATCTTATACATAACACATATGATTTATTACTACCATTGACAAAATTGTTTCTTGTTTTCAAAATGAAAAGCTCTAGCACAAATATAGTAATCCATGCTTCCCTCTGCGAAGGGCATATCTTCTACTTTATTGTTGAGTCAGTTTACCTATTCTTTCTATCTCAGAAGCAAACACTTGTATCAACTGTGTGCATTGATTCTTACATGTTTACTTATTGCACTTGTTATATTACTTTGTGTTGACAATTATCCATGAGATATATATGTTGAAGTTGAAAGCAACTGCTGAAACTTATATCTTCCTTTGTGTTGCTTCAATGCCTTTACTTTGAATTTATTGCTTTATGAGTAATTCTTATGCAAGTTTTATTGATGCTTGTCTTGAAAGTATTATTCATGAAAAGTCTTTGCTATATGATTCATTTGTTTACTCACTGTCTACACCATTGCTTCGAATCGCTGCATTCATCTCATATGCTTTACAATAGTATTGATCAAGATTATGATAGCATGTCACTTCATAAATTATCTTTGTTATCGTTTACCTACTCGAGGGCGAGTAGGAACTAAGCTTGGGGATGCTTGATACGTCTCAAACGTATCTATAATTTCTTATGTTCCATGCTACTTTTATGATGATACTCACATGTTTTATACACATTATATATCATTATTATGCATTTTCCGGCACTAACCTATTGACGAGATGCCGAAGAGCCGCTTGCTATTTTCTCGCTGTTTTTGGTTTCAGAAATCCTACAAAGGAAATATTCTCGGAATTGGACGAAATCAACGCCTGTGGTCTTATTTTTCCACGAAGCTTCCAGAAGACCGAAAGGATTACGAAGTGGGGCGACGAGGCGCGGACACAACGAGGCGGCGCGGCCCGATGCCTTGGCCGCGCGGCCTCGGCGTGTGGGGCCCTCACGTCGCCCCTAAACCTACCCTTCCGCCTACTTAAAGCCTTCGTTGCGAAAACCCCGCATCGAGAGCCACGATACGGAAAACCTTCCGGAGACGCCGCCGCCGCCAATCCCATCTCGGGGATTCGGGAGATCGCTCTCCGGCACCACTCGCCGGAGAGGGGAATCATCTCCCGGAGGTCTCTTCATCGCCATGATCGCCTCCGGATCGATGTGTGAGTAGTTCACCCCCGGACTATGGGTCCATAGCGTAGCTAGATGGTTGTCTTCTCCTCATTGTGCTATCATGTTAGATCTTGTGAGCTGCCTATCATGATCAAGATCATCTATTTGTAATGCTACATGTTGTGTTTGTTGGGATCCGATGAATATTGAATACTATGTCAAGTTGATTATCAATCTATCATATATGTCGTTTATGTTCTTGCATGCTCTCCGTTGCTAGTAGAGGCTCTGGCCAAGTTGATACTTGTGACTCCAAGAGGGAGTATTTATGCTCGATAGTGGGTTCATGCCTCTATTGAATGCAGGACGATGATGTAAAAGTTCTAAGGTTGTGGATGTGTTGTTGCCACTAGGGATAAAACATCAATGCTTTGTCTAAGGATATTTGTGTTGATTACATTACGCACCATACTTAATGCAATTGTCTCATTGTTTGCAACTTAATACCGGAAGGGGTTCGGATGATAACACGAAGGTGGACTTTTTAGGCATAGATGCATGTTGGATAGCGGTCTATGTACTTTGTCGTAATGCCCCGATTAAATCTCATAGTACTCATCATGATATATGTATGTGCATTGTTATGCCTTCTTTATTTGTCAATTGCCCAACTGTAATTTGTTCACCCAACATGCATTTATCTTATGGGAGAGACACCACTAGTGAACTGTGGACCCCGGTCCATTCTTTACATCTGAAATACAATCTACTGCAAACTCTGTTCTTTACTGTTATTCGCAAATAAATATCATCATCCACACTATACATCTAATCCTTTGTTTACAGCAAGCCGGTGAGATTGACAACCTCACTGTTACGTTGGGGAAAAGTACTTTGATTGTGTTGTGCAGGTTCCACGTTGGCGCCAGAATCCCTGGTGTTGCGCCGCACTACACTCCGCCACCAACAACCTTCACGTGTTCCTTGACTCCTACTGGTTCGATAACCTTGGTTTCTTACTGAGGGAAAACTTGCTGCTGTACGCATCACACCTTCCTCTTGGGGTTCCCAACGGACGTGTGCTTACACGCTATCAGGCCCTCAACAAGCTTGGAAAAGATCGGGGATGTTGATGTCATTGTTGGATCCAGGCATACCAAAGAAAGAGTGCCAAATCCAGAGATCATGGGTAGCCACTGCTTCAAGTATCACAGTGCAGCCGTTTTTGTGACCCTTGTACATTCCCTGCCACGCAAACGGACAGTTCTTCCATTTCCAATGCATGCAGTCAATGCTTCCAAGCATCGAAAACCCCTAGCTTCATTTGTTGCAAGGATCCTCTGAGTGTCTTCGACAGTGGGTGATCTCAAGTAAAAGTCCCCGAACACTGCTATGATGGCCTCCGTAGACCGGTAGAAACAATCAAGGGCGGTGGACTCCGCCATCCGAAGATAGTCATCCGCACCATCATCGGGAGCTCCATACGCCAAACATCCTTATAGCCACCGTGCACTTCGCAAAGGATCGAAAATCCAACCAAGCCAAGGCAATCGCCTTGCATCCGAGTAGGGGTCAAAGTCTCTGATGGCATACACAATTTGCATAAATAGCTTTCTCGCTCATCCCGAAACGACGCTCGAAAACAGTCTCACCGTGCAATGGATTGTCTGGCGAAGTAGTCGGCGTACAACATGCAGTAGCCCTCCATTCGTTGTGTCGGCTTGCACTTTCGGCGACCTGGTGCCGACCCACCATGTCGACCAGTTGCCACCCCGGCGTACATGCTTGATAAGCAACCGACGATCATCATGTGCTCCTCGTCTTGGGCGGCGGCTGCCATCTCTTCTCGCATAAGCTCGACGAACATATGCTCCTCCTCTTCGTCCGAGTCCATGGCCGGCGAGGCAAATGGACGAACACCTGACAAGCGTGGTCGAGGCAAGCCGAGCCGCGAACGACGAGGAGTAGGTCGTCGTCGGAAAACAGGCCGGCGGAGGAGCAGCCAGATAGGCCGTCGTCGAAAGACGGCAGAATATAGGTAGGTGGGGAAGGAGGGACGGCGGAATCTAGACAACAAGCCGGCGGGGTGGTGCCGGCGGCGAGAGAGATACGAGGGGTGGGGGAGATTTTGAGTGATGTGGCGGTGGGGTTCGTGTGTCGAGTCGCCGATAGATCGGGTCCTTCCCCGCTTTTCACTCGTCCGGACTCCCCGATAGCTCCCGGGGGACCGGGGATGGCGTGGGCTCGCCGGATGGATGAAGGGTCAAATCCGGACGAAAACGAGGAACCGGGGCGCGATTGGACCAAATTTCGCCGTTCGGATGGAAAAAACGTCGCTCGGGAGCCTCGTCGGGGAGACGAGTGGGGATGCTCTTAATGGGTGTTTTTTTCATTGACGTGGGAAGCTATCCTGAGCCATTCGATCAAATAGAAATGGACGTCGGTCGGTAGGTCCGATCTTTCGTTTCCAATCGGACTACGATTCAACTAACCGTAAGTGGGGGGCTAGAAGTAGAAGGAAGGCAGACGAATAAAGGGGGCTAAGATGAATGT
>NC_061512.1:10372391-10403674 GCF_022539505.1 Lolium rigidum | reverse complement strand
TCACACGTTCGTTGGGAACCCCAAGAGGAAGGTATGATGCGCACAGCAGCAAGTTTTCCCTCGAAAAGAAACCAAGGTTTATCGAACCAGGAGGAGCCAAGAAGCACGTTGAAGGTTGATGGCGGCGGGATGTAGTGCGGCGCAACACCGTAGATTCCGTCGCCAACGTGGAACCTGCACAACACAACCAAAGTACTTTGCCCCAACGAAACAAAGTGAGGTTGTCAATCTCACCGGCTTGCCGTAACAAAGGATTAACCGTATTGTGTGGAAGATAATTGTTTGCAGAAAACAGTAAAGAACAAGTATTGCAGCAGATTTGTATTTCAGTATAAAAGAATGGACCGGGGTCCACAGTTCACTAGAGGTGTCTCTCCCATAAGATGAAAGCATGTTGGGTGAACAAATTACAGTCGGGCAATTGACAAATAGAGAGGGTATAACAATGCACATACATGTCATGATAAATATAGTGAGATTTAATTGGGCATTACGACAAAGTACATAGACCGCCATCCAAACTGCATCTATGCCTAAAAAGTCCACCTTCAGGTTATCATCCGAACCCCTTCCAAGTATTAAGTTGTAAAACAACGGACAATTGCATTAAGTATGGTGCGTAATGTAATCAACAACTACATCCTTAGACATAGCATCAATGTTTTATCCCTAGTGGCAACAAGACATCCACAACCTTAGAACTTTCTCGTCATCGTCCCGGATATCAATGGAGGCATGAACCCACTATCGAGCATAAATACTCCCTCTTGGAGTTAAGAGCAAAAACTTGGCCGAGAGCCTCTACTAATAACGGAGAGCATGCAAGATCATAAACAACACATAGGTAATAACTTGATAATTAACATAACATAGTATTCTCTATCCATCGGATCCCGACAAACACAACATATAGTATTACAGGTAGATGATCTTGATCATGTTAGGCAGCTCACAAGATCCAACAATGAAGCACAATGAGGAGAAGACAACCATCTAGCTACTGCTATGGACCCATAGTCCAGGGGTGAACTACTCACTCATCACTCCGGAGGCGACCATGGCGGTGAAGAGTCCTCCGGGAGATGAATCCCTCTCCGGCAGGGTGCCGGAGGAGATCTCCGTAATCCCCCGAGATGGGATTGGCGGCGGCGGCGTCTCGGGAAGGTTTTCCGTATCGTGGCTCTCGGTACCGGGGGTTTCGCGACGGAGGATTTAAGTAGGCGGAAGGGCAACGCGGGGGCCACACGAGGGCCCCACACCACAGGTCGGCGCGGCCAGGGCCTAGGCCGCGCCGCCCTAGTGTGGCGGCGCCTCGTGGCCCCACTTCGACTCCTCTTCGGTCTTCTGGAAGCTTCGTGGCAAAATAGGACCCTGGGCGTTGATTTCGTCCAATTCCGAGAATATTTCGTTACTAGGATTTCTGAAACCAAAACAGCAGAAAACAGCAACTGGCTCTTCGGCATCTTGTTAATAGGTTAGTTCCAGAAAATGCACGAATATGACATAAAGTGTGCATAAAACATGTAGATATCATCAATAATGTGGCATGGAACATAAGAAATTATCGATACGTCGGAGACGTATCAGCATCCCCAAGCTTAGTTCTGCTCGTCCCGAGCAGGTAAAACGATAACAAAGATAATTTCCGAAGTGACATGCCATCATAACCTTGATCATACTATTTGTAAACATATGTAATGAATGCAGCGATCAAAATGGTAATGACATGAGTAAACAAGTGAATCATAAAGCAAAGACTTTTCATGAATAGTACTTCAAGACAAGCATCAATAAATCTTGCATAAGAGTTAACTCATAAAGCAATAAATCAAAGTAAAGGTATTGAAGCAACATAAAGGAAGATTAAGTTTCAGCGGTTGCTTTCAACTTGTAACATGTATATCTCATGGATTTCTCGCTTTTGATTATTCTCAACTTAGACATCCATACCGGGACAACATGGACAACAGATAATGGACTCCTCTTTAATGCATAAGCATGTGGCAACAATTAGTGTTCTCATATGAGATTGAGGATATATGTCCAAAACTGAAACTTCCACCATGAATCATGGCTTTAGTTAGCGGCCCAATGTTCTTCTCTAACAATATGTATGCTCCAACCATTAAGGTGGTAGATCTCTCTTACTTCGGACAAGACGGACATGCATAGCAACTCACATGATATTCAACAAAGAATAGTTGATGGCGTCCCTGTAAACATGGTTATCGCACAACAAGCAACTTAATAAGAGATAAAGTGCATAAGTACATATTCAATACCACAATAGTTTTTAAGCTATTTGTCCCATGAGCTATATATTGCAAAGGTGAATGATGGAATTTTAAAGGTAGCACTCAAGCAATTTACTTTGGAATGGCGGATAAATACCATGTAGTAGGTAGGTATGGTGGACACAAATGGCATAGTGGTTGGCTCAAGGATTTTGGATGCATGAGAAGTATTCCCTCTCGATACAAGGTTTAGGCTAGCAAGGTTATTTGAAACAAACACAAGGATGAACGGTGCAGCAAAACTCATATAAAAGACATATTGAAAACATTATAAGACTCTACACCGTCTTCCTTGTTGTTCAAAACTCAATACTAGATATTATCTAGACTTTAGAGAAACCAAATATGCAAACCAAATTAGCAAGCTCTAAGTGTTTCTTCATTAATGGGTGCAAAGTATATGATGCAAGAGCTTAAACATGAGCACAACAATTGCCAAGTATCAAATTATCCAAGACATTTTAGAATTACTACATGTACCATTTTCCAATTCCAACCATGTAACAATTTAACGAAGAAGAAACTTCGCCATGAATACTATGAGTAGAGCCTAAGGACATACTTGTCCATATGCTACAGCGGAGCGTGTCTCTCTCCCATACAATGAATGCTAGGATCCATTTTATTCAAACAAAACAAAAACAAAAACAAACCGACGCTCCAAGCAAAGTACATAAGATGTGGCCGAATAAAAATATAGTTTCAGGGAAGGAACCTGATAATGTTGTCGATGAAGAAGGGGATGCCTTGGGCATTCCCAAGCTTAGACGCTTGAGTCTTCTTAGAATATGCAGGGGTGAACCACCGGGGCATCCCCAAGCTTAGAGCTTTCACTCTCCTTGATCATATTGTATCATACTCCTCTCTTGATCCTTGAAAACTTCCTCCACACCAAACTCGAAACAACTCATTAGAGGGTTAGTGGACAATAAAAATTAACATGTTCAGAGGTGACACAATCATTCTTAACACTTCGGACATTGCATAAAGCTACTGGACATTAATGGATCAAAGAAATTCATCCAACATAGCAAAAGAGGCAATGCGAAATAAAAGGCAGAATCTGTCAAAACAGAACAGTCCGTAAAGATGGATTTTATTGAGGCACAGACTTGCTCAAATGAAAATGCACAAATTTAATGAAAGTTGCGTACATATCTGAGGATCACTCACGTAAATTTGCTTAATTTTCTGAGTTACCTACAGAGAATTAGACCCAGATTCGTGACAGCAAAGAAATATGTTTCTGCGCAGTAATCCAAATCTAGTATTCACTTTACTATCAAAGACTTTACTTGGCACAACAAAACACAAAACTAAGATAAGGAGAGGTTGCTACAGTAGTAAACAACTTCCAAGACACAAAATAAAAACCAAGTACTGTAGCAAAATAACACATGGGTTATCTCCCAAGAAGTTCTTTCTTTATAGCCATTAAGATGGGCTCAAGTAGCTTTAATGATGCACTCGCAAGAAATAGTATTTGAAGCAAAAGAGAGCATCAAGAGGCAAATTCAAAACAAATTTAAGTCTAAAATGCTTCCTATGCATAGGAATCTTGTAAATAAACAAGTTCATGAAGAGCAAAGTAACAAGCATAGGAAGATAAAACAAGTGTAGCTTCAAAAATTTCAGCACATAGAGAGGTGTTTTAGTAACATGAAAATTTCTACAACCATATTTTCCTCTCTCATAATAATTTTCAGTAGCATCATGAGCAAACTCAACAATGTAACTATCACATAAAGCATTCTTATCATGAGTCTCATGCATAAAATTATTACTCTCCACGTAAGCATAATCAATTTTATTAGTTGTAGTGGGAGCAAATTCAACAAAGTGGCTATCATCATATATAGGAGGCATATTGTAATCATAAAAGAAAATTTTTCTCCTCAATGCTTGGGGACTAAAAAGATCATGCTCATCAGAGCCAGCTTCCCCAAGCGTAGAATTTTCCATAGCATTAGCAACAATGGTGTTCAAAGCATCCATAGTAATAACATTCCCATTAGCATGCATATAAAGTTCCATGGGTTTTTTAATTCTCTCTTCAAACACATCATGTCCTAATTCAAGATAAAGTTCATAAAGATCTCTCATATTTTTGTTGTTTTCCATTATGCTTAACTAGTGAAATAAAAACATGCATGATATTAAGTAAAGTAAAACAAGTAACTAATTTTTTGTGTTTTTGATATAGCAAACAAGATAGCAAATAAAGTAAAACTAGCAACTAATTTTTTTGTATTTTGATTTAGTGCAGCAAACAAAGTAGTAAATAAAACTAAGCAAGACAAAAACAAAGTAAAGAGATTGGGAAGTGGAGACTCCCTTGCAGCGTGTCTTGATCTCCCAGGCAACGGCGCCGTAAAAAAGAGCTTGATGGCGTGTAACTCACACGTTCGTTGGGAACCCCAAGAGGAAGGTATGATGCGCACGAGCAGCAAGTTTTCCCTCAGAAAGAAACCAAGGTTTATCGAACCAGGAGGAGCCAAGAAGCACGTTGAAGGTTGATGGCGGCGGGAGGTAGTGCGGCGCAACACCAGAGATTCCGGCGCCAACGTGGAACCTGCACAACACAACCAAAGTACTTTGCCCCAACGAAACAGTGAGGTTGTCAATCTCACCGGCTTGCTGTAACAAAGGATTAACCGTATTGTATGGAAGATAATTGTTTGCAGAAAACAGTAAAGAACAAGTATTGCAACAGATTTGTATTTCCAGTATAAAAGAATGGACCGGGGTCCACAGTTCACTAGAGGAGTCTCTCCCATAAGATGAAAGCATGTTGGGTGAACAAATTACAGTCGGGCAATTGACAAATAGAGAGGGCATAACAATGCACATACATGTCATGATAAATATAGTGAGATTTAATTGGGCATTACGACAAAGTACATAGACCGCCATCCAACTGCATCTATGCCTAAAAGTCCACCTTCGAGTTATCATCCGAACCCCTTCCAGCATTAAGTTGTAAAACAACAGACAATTGCATTAAGTATGGTGCGTAATGTAATCAACAACTACATCCTTAGACATAGCATCAATGTTTTATCCCTAGTGGCAACAAGACATCCACAACCTTAGAACTTTCCGTCACCTGTCCCAGCATATCAATGGAGGCATGAACCCACTATCGAGCATAAATACTCCTCTTGGAGTTAAGAGCAAAAACTTGGCCGAGCCTCTACTAATAACGGAGAGCATGCAAGATCATAAACAACACATAGGTAATAACTTGATAATTAACATAACATAGTATTCTCTATCCATCGGATCCCGACAAACACAACATATAGTATTACAGATAGATGATCTTGATCATGTTAGGAAGCTCACAAGATCCAACAATGAAGCACAATGAGGAGAAGACAATCATCTAGCTACTGCTATGGACCCATTGTCCAGGGGTGAACTACTCACTCATCACTCCGGAGGCGACCATGGCGGTGAAGAGTCCTCCGGGAGATGAATCCCCTCTCCGGCAGTGGTGCCGGAGGAGATCTCCGGAATCCCCCGAGATGGGATTGGCGGCGGCGGCGTCTCTCGGAAGCTTTTCCGTATCGTGGCTCTCGGTACTGGGGGTTTCGCGACGGAGGCTTTAAGTAGGCGGAAGGGCAACGCGGGGGGCCACACGAGGGCCCCACACCACAGGTCGGCGCGGCCAGGGCCTGGGCCGCGCCGTCCTAGTGTGGCGGCGCCTCGTGGCCCCACTTCGACTCCTCTTCAGTCTTCTGGAAGCTTCGTGGCAAAATAGGACTCTTCGTGGCCCCATTTCGTTACTAGGATTTCTGAAACCAAAAACAACAGAAAACAGCAACTGGCTCTTCGGCATCTTGTTAATAGGTTAGTTCCAGAAAATGCACGAATATGACATAAAGTGTGCATAAAACATGTAGATATCATCAATAATGTGGCATGGAACATAAGAAATTATCGATACGTCGGAGACGTATCAACCACTATTATCGGATGCGCCGAAAAATAGTGCCGCAATTTTCTTCTGATTGTAAACACTCCATATGCTAGTTTCTGGTACTGCGGGTACCGCTGTTTTGAAGGCGATAAAACTTCACTGATGAAATATACCGGCCTCTGCACTCCATGAAGTTTTCCTTCTTCTTCTCTTTCGACAACAAGCGCCGTGCTGACCACTTGGGGTGTAGCCGCAATATATAACAGCAGGGGTTCCTTTTCTTTAGGCGCCACCAAGATTGGTGGTGTCGAGATTGTGCGTTTAAGATCCTCGAAGGCTCTATCTGCCTCTTCATTCCATTGGAACTTCTCTCCTTGTTTGATTAAGGCGTAA
The DNA here is from genome assembly GCF_022539505.1 of Lolium rigidum. Taxonomy (NCBI): domain Eukaryota; kingdom Viridiplantae; phylum Streptophyta; class Magnoliopsida; order Poales; family Poaceae; genus Lolium; species Lolium rigidum. Next base: position 10,397,065 of record NC_061512.1, on the reverse strand, counting down.
AACGGTAACGCCTTTTCTCCCAACCTCGGCGACGAATCCGCTAAAGCTGCGACTCGCCCAGTTAGCTGCTGTATTTCTTTGAACTTCGTTGGCTTCCTCATCGTTACGATAGCTTGGATTTTTTCGGGATTTGCTTCAATCCCTCTTGCTGAAACTAAGAACCCGAGAAGTTCTCCTGCAGGGACGCCGAAAGAACACTTCGTCGGGTTCAGCTTGAGACAAAACTTGTCAAGATTGTCGAAAGTTTCCTTCAAGTCCTCGATTAGCGTGTCCCCCTTTTTTGATGTTATGAGGACGTCGTCGATATACACTTGTACATTTTTCCCGATCTGTGTTGCTAAGCACTTTTGCATCATCCGTTGATATGTTGCTCCCGCGTTTTTCAAACCAAAGGGCATTGTTCGATAACAAAACACGCCGTAAGGTGTGATGAACGCTGTTTTTACCTCGTCCTCTTCTTTTAATCTGATCTGGTTGTAACCAGAGTATGCATCCAAGAAGGAAAGTCGTACACATCCTACCGTGGAGTCGATAATTTGATCGATCCTTGGGAGGGGAAAGTGATCCTTTGGACAGTGTTTGTTGAGACACGTAAAGTCGACACACATGCGAAGGACTTTAGTGTTTTTCTTCGGGACCAGCACTGGGTTTGCTACCCATGTGGCCTCTGTATGTAGCTCCTTAATGAAACCAGCTTCTCTTAGTCGATCAATTTCTGATAGCATAGCTTTGCGGTTTGGCTCTGAAAAACGCCGCAAAGGTTGTTTTATTGGTCTCGCTAGTGGATCCAAGTTTAGATGGTGCTCGGCAAGTTCCCTGGGTACTCCTGGCATGTCAGCTGGACACCATGCGAAGATTTTCCAGTGCTCACGGAGGAACTCGACGAGCGTGCTTTCCTATGCGAGGTCCATATTTGTCGCGATAGACGTCGTCTTCTTCGGATCTGTTGGGTGAATCTGGACCTCCTTGGAATCCTTTGCAGTGTTAAAAGTTGGTTCCTTATTAGGCCTCCCTACATCTGGCAGCACATCATAATCAGTCGTAAGCCTTGACTCCATGTATTCTGCTTGCATCCCGAAAGTTTCTGACAGTCGATGAAAATCTTTGTCACATTTATCGGCTAGCGCAAAGCTTCCTTTGACTGTGATTGGTCCCTTAGGTCCAGGTAACCTCCACAACAAGTATGTATAATGTGGTACCGCCATAAACCTGGCATATGCTGGCCGTCCCATCAAGGCGTGATATTGTGATGGGAATTCCACGACTTCAAACTCCAGCCTCTCTATCCTATAGTTTTCTCGGGTCCCAAACTGAACGTCGAGGTTGATTTTCCCCAACGGATAACTTGGCTTCTCCGGCGTAATTCCATGGAACCGCGTATCGGTTGGCTTCAGATTTGCTAGAGATATGTTCATCTTCCTTAATGTATCTGCATACATAAGGTCTAGGCTGCTGCCTCCATCTATGAATACTCGCGATACATCGAATCCCGTGATTACTGCTGGTAAGATAAGTGCTGACTGCCGTGGTCGAGAAACTTGCTGCGGATGGTCCGCTATTGTGAAGCCAATGTCTTGCCCTGACCAATTGAGGTACTCAATCGTTGGTGGAGGCATCTTCTCTGCCATGAATACTTGCCGCGAGATTACCTTCTGAGCCCTATTAGATGGCCTAGCTTTCTGAATCATCGAGACCGCGCCATTGGAGTTAGGATCAACATTTGGAGGTGGGTGTGGTGCTGCCGCTATTCTGAGCTGATGTCGATTTTCGTCCGTGATCGCGGGAGGAGGTGGCAAGTGGATCTCACTCTTGGGCCCCTGGGGGTTTCTATTTGCTGTTTGTACATTAGCTATCCCTGCAACTCACATCATTGCTTGGAAATTTCGATAGTCCTTCTGCAGATGTCCTGACTGCCTTCTCCCATTGCTGTCGAGATAAAAATGCATCTGACATGGCCCGTTCATCATATCTCCGGGAGTTACGAAAGGTCTCTGAAATCTCGACCCGCTATTTTGCCTGTTATTTCGAGAGTCATCTCTATTGTCACCTTGTTGTGCATTACTCCTTTGATAATCATCTGTATTGTTTCCTCCATTGTTTCGCCGAAACCCAGCCGATATTTGGCCAGGGGCATCGTAACTCGAAAATTGTCGAGAAAATCGTCGTCTATTTTGAAAATTTCGACTGCGGTCCTCCTCTGGTGACCTGTGTCGTTTATTATGTACAGCATCCTCGCCATCTGCCCATCTGTTTGCTATTTCCATTAATGCTGATATTGTCCTTGGGTTGGTTCTTCCCAAGTCCTCCACAAAATCTCCTCGTCGAACTCCTGCTACAAACGCATCTATCGCTCTCTCGTCAGATATATTTTCTGCCCGAGTTTTTGATGATGTTCCACCTTTGAATGTACTTCCTCATTGATTCATCATGCTTTTGTCGACATGATCTCAACTCCTCTAGTGTAGCGAGCTTTTTGCAGAGTTGATCGGAAGTTCTTGACAAACACATCCTCAAAACTGTCCCAGCTGTCGATGGAGCCTGGGGGAAGCTTCTTTATCCATGATCTTGCGGCTCCGCTCAGGTGTATTTGAATGCTCTGCATGGCTGTTCACTACTGCAGAAACGCTTATTAGTGACAGACATTTTTTGTTCATCAGTGACAGGCAAGCTGCCAGTCACTAGTGTGCAGTCACTGGTGTATGCATCACTACTGACAGGCAGGTTGCCTGTCACTGGTATCACAATCTAGTGACAGGCAAAGAAATATGCATGTCACTGGTATGATTGAAGGCCCCAGCCCGCTTGTGCATTCTAGTGACTGGCGATTATCCTGCATGTCACTAGTATATATTTCGGTACTAAAAAAATAATTACATTTTGAACGAATATTTAGTAACAAGCAGGTAAAAAATAGCATTAGACAATGAAAGCAAAGTATAGAGTATATGTATTATAAGGAACATGTCACTCCAAAGCCAAGGTTCGAGATTAGTTACATAGAATTTGAATCCTTCTAACATGTTTAACTGGCACTAAAACATTGACAAGCTGTAAGGATCCGTGCATATCTTCAAAAACACCCACGCAGCTTTTTGGCACACCATGAGTTAGCACTGTCGAACGAAGAAGCAGTTGCATGCACGTACATCTACAGGTGTCATTAAATGCTCTGGCTTGCCACGTGTTCACTGAAATTTGTTGGTGAAAGATAGATCACGTTAGTAACGTCCGGCTGAAAGATTAAACCGAATGTTAATTAGTAGAAGAATATGCAGGCATTTACTTGGCAGTCAAAGTCCTAATGCCATTTTCCGCCTATACTTTATAAGACAGGAAGACCAAATAATATGAAGCAATAGCACGAGCAGTTATGCTTTTGATTACCTCCAACAAAGGTATAGCAGAAACAAAAGGTTGAGGAAACAACAAGAACCTTTCACCAGCACCAAAACTGAAGCCATGTACATCAACACGATCATAAGCTGGAACCTTTACAATGTCAAAATGGAAATAATCAGTTATTTCCACCAATACTGATGAGAGAAAACATATAGCAACCAGATCACAAGCTTTAACCATTGCAACTGAATATGCAACAACCTTTTGATTGGATATTGTTGCATGATGGTAACTCATTGAACAAACAAATTGCAGACATCAACTTTGACAACTCGATCTCTGCTAAACTAATAATATTCTCATCAAAGATGAAACAACTATTAAATTCAATTTGACTTGTTGCCTGTTGAAGTGCTCATATGCTACTAATTGTGTGGTTCAATATCAGAAGAATGCTAGTGGAGCTCATTAAGTAGTATGAAAAGTTAAGCTGTATCTAGATCTAAGAATTTTTTGCCTTTACAGTACAGGCTAGATACCGGCATGTTGATTGTGCTCCCGCGTACCGCAATGAGAAGGAGGTAATACTTGAGCCATACCTTCTCAATCAGATCAGAGGATGCCCCTTTAATGTGCCTGTTGTTAAATAAAAATACTAAATGTTTAGATTGACTGGTAGCTGTAGTTGCAAATAACCTAAGTGGTGTCAGATTACATGACACTAAGTGTTTGGTCGCATACAAATATTTATATGTCTTGGCTAAATATGTTCTTAATTTAGTGTAGTATACAGGTACATGATGTTAATTTCCTCTATATGGTGTGATCATTTAAGAAAGCGACATACATTTTCTAAATAGAGCAAATATAAATTACATTGCTGGTGGATTCTGTAATTATTAGAAACAACATGTTGAGGAAGATATGGAAAGAATCACCAAAATGCACCAGATTTTACAGCAGCAGTCTTCATTTGAATCTGATTGAACTTGTCATTGCTAGTTTTGTTGCTAACTGCAAAATGTGATGTACCTGGTGATACTTCAAAATCTGGTTTAACCTGTCATTTTAAAAGAAATAAATCAAAAGTAGACTTCACTCTAAATTTGGTATGCGTGAGCCATGGAAAACTTTGCAGCTTTTCCTTACCCAATGCGTATTGTATATGTACATCAACAGTTTAAGTATCCTGGTGGTGCATGAAGCTTACTGGACTCTTATAGAACACTGGTTTTTAGCCAAATGTTAGCATTATTTCAAAGCAAGCAATAGCATGTCTTAAAGCTACCATATGATTTTGTTTATTACAAGGATACATGGTCATTGTCCTTTAAGGAAAATTAAAATTAACTAAAGTTTTTGGGAATGGTGGTTAGTTGTCAACTCAGTGAAGTGATAAGACAGAGGGAGCGCATCAGGCAGAAGAAAGTAAAAAAAGATTGCAGACAGCTACAGATAACATAATCTTTTTCAACTCGTAATCCCTTTTCACCGCATTGTTTTTAAGTGAAACCAAGTAAAAAAGCCTTGCATTCGCTCACCATGAGAATAATCAGAACCCAGTGACCCCTGCACAAACATGATGATTATGTCAAGAAGAAGAGCCTTTGTTTGGCCGTGTCCATTGTATATATTAAGGACATACAAATTAAGAACTTGGCCGTGTCCATCATATATATTAAGAACTTGATCATCTACATAATATGTATTCAGCAAAGAGATGAATATTGTGGACGCCCACTTAATAACAAAACCATCAACTGACAGCAAGGTATGGTCTAGAGAAAAGAAAACAAGGTGCGCCAAGATAAGGGGCATGTGTGTGATGCTCTTCCATTAATTCTTGCAAAATGTAAAAATAATCGCATGTCAACACCACATGACACAATGAGAACATTCTACAATAAATCAGACCAAACTTCCTATAAAATGCAAACTTTAAGCTAGTTTCGTGGCTCTTAGTTCCTTTCCTAAAACTGAGTTTGTAGTACTAAGGTACAACCAGTACAGAGACTGCTACTCTCTTTTTGCAAATTGATGAATGTCGAATTAGCATGGTGCAGTTTAGCGGATATTTTCACGGGTTTCTGGTAGAGATGCATGCAAACAATTCCATGTTGTTCTTGTGACTTATTTTATTCTGCGATGCCTTCTTCAGTTTCAGAAGCACAAAGTGAATCGGAATCATCAGCAGATGAGTTGTAGCTGTCCGAACATTCTTCCATTCCTGCAAACAGTTCTATATGTGAGGAATAAAATACACAAGAATGTATGTTAATTAAGAGAATGGCACTGCACAAATACTCTTACTAAGAATCGAATTACAAGGTTCAGCAGAAAAAGACATTCTTAACTAAACATTACACATCTTCTACAACTGAACTAAGGATCCTCTGGAAGAACATTCAAATAGAAAAGTTTCAGCATATTCGAGACCACTATCATATTTATAGCATCTTATACAGTTTATCTGACCAATGTTTAATTAGGAATGGCTTGCTTCTCTGTCCTCCACATCAATCTACAGATAAAAAGAGAGAAGAAAGAACAAACGATATTCTACAGCAGCTGTAAAAGTAGGCAACCAAAAGGCAAGAACTAAAAATTTCTGCAACTCTCTGTGTGTACATTGCATCTAGCAAGTAAATACATGATCCACTTTAATACGATACTTCCTTTCCATAGCAGGCAACTAGCGTAGAACACCAAAATTTTCTAATATACGTGCAGATATGATGCAACAATCAACACTTTCATTATTACTATTTCAGATCCAAGCTACAATTGATCTTTACTGGACTGAGATAAACACTACCTCCACCTGTCCACCAGCGATCTTATCTTGTGTCTACACTCTACAGCAAGGTGATGAGTTCTTTGAGGATTAAAAACTAGAATCGATCCAACCTAGTCTTGTTACTGCTCTGTTACACATACCGTCAGGTGTAGTTCGGCTTGGCGGAGCAGTGGACGACGCCGGATAGAAGGTGCAGGGCGGCAGCGTCCTCGCTTCGGGCAGCGACATCCTCGTGCGGCGGCGTCCTCTCGTCGGGTGAAGAGGCGGCGCGGCGTTGGGATGCAGGGCGGAGCAGAGGTTCGGGATGCAGGCCGACGTTCCCGGGAGGCGGCGTTGGGGATGCAGGGCGGAGTCCTCGAGAGGCAGCGTGGAGGGGCTGGCGTGGGCGGCGGCGTTTGGGACGGGGCTAAGGACGGCCAGCGCGGCATTTTGGGACGGCGCGCAGGGCGATCGGCGACCCGCGCGGATGAGCGACCTAGAGCAGGGTGGCTGCGGCGGAGGCAGTTGGGGATTTGGAGGGCTTGGCCGCTGGGTAGTGACCTGATTTTGGCTAAGTTTTTTGCTTAATCCCCGCTAAGGAGGCACGCGGATAAGCCGACCTGGAGATGAGGCGCATGCGGCATGCGGGTCGGCCCAGAAATAAAGCGCGGGTGAAAAGAATAGATCGCACAGTGACAGTCAATTATAGAAGCCTGTCACAAATGGTTTTCCCCTTCCAGCTGGCCTCTTAAAAAATACTAGTGACACTCTCTTTTAAATGCCTGTCACTACTATTGTGTACTAGTGACAGTCGTATTCGTGCCCGTCGCTGGTATAGTTAGTAATGACAGCCAAAATTTTGCCTGTCACTAACCACATGGCGGCTATAAGCCTTTCTGCAGTAGTGGTTGCTCTGGTTCCACCTATCAATTTTACCGTCTCGAGGTAATCGACTAGCCAAACCTCGGGATCTTGTAGGCCATCAAATTTCTTGAAACTATCGGGTAACTTGAATCCTGATGAGACTCGAGTTTTTCGGACCCGTCGCGTAAAACACGGGAGTCCACACATATCTTCTTCAGCAAGTTCTGGTGAATGCCGATGTTCTCTTCTATCTTGTCGCGCTCTATCTACCCTGGCCTGAGTCGCCGTATCTCTGACTCCACTTGCTCTTGGTGGATCTTGCACTGCTGCAGTAGGTCTCGGGCCATTTTGCCTTGCAGTTCCTTCGGGAGGTGTGGCTGCGAACGCTGCTCCCATGGCTCCACATCCTGCCATGGCCTTGTTGTATAACGCCTCTCTTGGATCCCCGGGAGGTGGCCTGGACGCTAGGATGAAAGCTTGTGTTGCCATGTATCCTGCTTCCGGTGTTTTTGGAATGATATTCCCCCTCGTGTCGATTGTCATAAAAGACATATCGAGGTTTTGAATTAAAGTCTCTCTTTCAGGTTCAGGTATATTTTGCAGCCGAGATCTTGCTCTCCTTCGAGCTTCCCTGTGACTATCTCCCGAAGTTCCTGATTGTCGACTTAACTCCTCTCTTCGCCTGCTTGATGCGGAAGCTGCCTCCTTTCTTCTATTCAAAGCAGCTGTCTGTTTTTCCAATTCTCTTCCAGCTCGAGCAAGTCTATATTGGTAGGCCTGCAATTCTTCAGTCGTAGCAGTTGTCGCCATTGGTTCTGAACCATCCATAGCTCTTGCGGCTCTATCACATGCTGCTTGTGGGAGTTGAACCCTAATACGTGGTGTAGACCCGACATATTTATTGCCCAAACCTCGCATTAGGTCAGAGGGATCGACATATGGATTTCCCAATTCGTCGAAAGCTTCTGATGTTTCCTCCTGATCGCGACTTGCTTCTCCAATGGCATAAATCTGATGATATTTTGGATTCTGAGCCTTGCTGGGTTTGGTGACACCATCATAGAGATAGGTGAAGACCTTTCCAACAGTGATGGATTTGTCGATGAAGTTGAAGCTGTCTGTATCACTCGAGTCATCGCTTATATAGGAGTCCGCAGATGACTCGAAGGACATGTCGCTGAAGATTTTGGCGAGTTTTTCGATTGCCGTGGTGCTGATGAAGCGTGGTGACGAAACCTCCTCGTCGCCTGACTCGATGGATGATGCTGAGCTTGAAAAATCAGGATCAACCGCCGATAATCCCGACGAGATCGGAATTTCGAGACGATACGCTCCTTCTCTCTCGACGCGGAAGTGGAACTTTCCAAACGTCATCTCCATGGGCTCCTCCAGATACGCATATGCATCCAAACGGGAGGGCGGGTGAGGAACAAAATCAACTAGACCAATTTCGATCTGTTTACCTCTGTCCAAAGCGTTGCTTGCAGTTGATGAAGTCGACAATCTTGAACGTGCCATCGAGATCAGCTCCTTGTCGCCTCTAAATCCCACAGACAGCGCCAATTGACAAGGTATTAACTTGTCAATGCCTACGAGTTGTAGACTAGGGTTTCGTTGGATGTAGAGGGCAAGTAGATCTCGAAGGTTTCAGCCGAAAAGTACTAGACGATGTAAAAGTTAGGGTTTGTTAGACAATGATTCGATCATTTCTTTGTCCCTCGACTCCCCCTTATATAGGAGGTGGAGCCGAGGGATTCGTGATACACAAGTTTACAGAGTCCGGGAGGGTTTCTAACTCGTCCCGCAAGATTACAAATAATGCTTCCTATTACAACTCTAGCTTTCCTTAATAGTATCTTGGGCTTCCGAATCTTCTTATCCTTCGGGTCGTGGGCCTTCAGTAAACCCCGGGTACCTTCTTCGGCAGGCCCATTGTGGATGCCTATGTCAGAGGCGATCTCCTGAATCCCCCGAGATGGGATTAGCGGTGGCGGCGTCTCTGGAAGGTTTTCCGTATCGTGGCTCTCGGTACTGGGGTATTCACGACGAAGGCTTTAAGTAGGCGGAAGGGCAGAGTCGGGGGCGTCACAAGGGCCCCACACTCCAGGGTCGCGCGGCCAAGGCCTGGGCCGCGCCGCCCTGTTGTGTCGGCGCCTCGTCGCCCCACTTCGTTTCCCTTTCGGACTTCTGGAATCTTCGTGCAAAAATAAGACCCTGGGCGTTGATTTTTTCCAATTCCGAGAATATTTCCTTACTAGGATTTCTGAAACCAAAAACAGCAGAAAACATCAACTGGCTCTTCGGCATCTCGTCAATAGGTTAGTGCTGGAAAATGCATAATAATGACATATAATGTGTATAAAACATGTGAGTATCATCATAAAAGTAGCATGGAACATAAGAAATTATAGATACGTTTGAGACGTATCACCTGACTCGATTGACGATGTTGAACTTGAAAAATCGGGATCGACCGCTGATAATCCCGATGAGATCGGAATTTCGAGACGATACACTCCTTCTTTCTCGACGCAAAAGTGGAACCTTCCGAACGTCATCTCCATAGGCTCCTCCAGATACGCATATGCATCCAAACGGGAGGGCGGGTGAGGAACAAAATCGACTAGACCAGTTTCGATCTGTTTACCTCTATCCATCGCGTTGCTTGCGCTGACGAAGTCGACGATCTTGAACGTGCCATCGAGATCAGATCCTTGACGCCTCTAATTCCTACGTGACGGCGCCAATTGACAAGGGATTAACTTATCAATGCCTACAAGTTGTATACTAGGGTTTTAGTCGGAAGTAGAGGGCAAGTAGATCTCGAAGGTTTCAGCCGAAAAGTGCTCGACGATATGAAAACTAGGGTTTGTGAGACAATGAATCGATGCTTTCTTTGTCCCTCCACTACAAGAAAAGTTGCCATGGCCGACGAAGTTGAAGTCGCGCCGTGGTTGCTGGTGTACCATGGCCGACGATTTTTGGTCTCTCCGTTGTGCATGTCAAAATGTTTTTTTCTCGTTTTTGAGGCCACCTAGCCCGACGAAAACGGCCAAAACGTGGCGTATGGTGTCCCGGGACGTGGTGCATCTCGAATTCCCGGGTTCGCCGGCCGAGTCAACGCAAATCCGCACCGCCGAGGGATGTAGGGCCCAGATGGCAGCCTCTCTGGCATTGTTTTTTTCTCTCGATCGCGCCATCTCGTTCAACGCTCTCCGATCAAGCCGTTTACGATGCAGGATCATGGGTCCCGCATGTCATCCTCTATGAACCAAAATTCTTTCTATTCTTGGATTTTTTTGACCCCCTGATTTCTGGCTACTTCATTTTTCTTTTGATACCTTGCCGCCTTGGAAACGTTGAGACCGCTGCTGCTAATTGGGACCCGCATGTCATCCTCTATGAGCAATGAACTTTCTTTTCTTGGAGTTTTTTTTGGCACCTCAAATTTGGTCACTTGCCTTTTTCTTTCGATCCCCTGCCGCCTCTCAAACGGTGATACCGCTGCTGCTAAATGGGACCCGCATGTCATACTCTATGTACTATAAAACTTTCTTTTCTTGGATTTTTTTGGAACCTCATATTTGGTCACTTACCTTTTTCTTTCGATCCCCTGCTGCCTCTCAAACGGTGAGACCGCTCGTCGCTAAATGGGACCCGCATGTCATCCTCTATGTACTATAAAACTTTCTTTTCTAGGATTTTTTTGGAACCTCATATTTGGTCACTTGCCTTTTTCTTTCGATCCCGTGCAGCCTCTCAAACGGTGATACCGCTGCTGCTAAATGGGACTCGCGTGTCATCCTCTATGTACAATAAAGTTTCTTTCCTTGAATTATTTTTGGCTCCTGATATTTGGTCACTTGCATTTTTCTTTCGATCTCATGCCACGTTTGAAACGTTGATGAACCTGCTGGCTCATGGGACCCGCATGTCATCCTCTATGTACTATAAAACATTCGTTTCTTAGATTTTTTTTTGACTTGTTTCTTGGATTTTTTTTGGCACCTCATATTTGGTCACTTGCCTTTTTCTTTCGATCCCCTGCTGCTTCTCAAACGGTGATACCGCTACTGCTAAATGGGACCCGCATGTCATCCTCTATGTACAATCAAGTTTCTTTTCTTGAATTATTTTTGGCTCCTCATATTTGGTCACTTGCCTTTTTCTTTCGATCTCATGCCACGTTTGAAACGTTGAGGACCCTGCTGGTTCATGGGACCCGCATGTCATCCTCTATGTGCTATAAAAGTTTATTTTCTTGGGTTTTTTTTCACCCTCTGATTTTTGGCTATTTCCTTTTTCTTTTGATCCCCTACCGCCTTGGAAACGTTGAGTACGCTGCTGACTCATGGGACCCGCATGTCATCCTCTATGTACAATCAACTTCCTTTTTCTTTTGATCTCAAGCCGCATTTGAAACGTTGAGACCGCTACTGCTAATTGGGACCCGCATGTCATCCTCTATGTACAATAAAGTTTTTTTCTTGGATTATCTTTGGCTCCTGATATTTTGTCACTTGTCTTTTTCTTTCGATCTCATGCCGCCTTTGAAATGTTGAGTAAGCTCGCTGGCTCATGGGTCCCGCATGTCATCCTCTACGAACAATAAAAGTTTCCTTTCTTGGAGTTATTTTTGACCCCTAATTTCTGGCTATTTGCCTTTTTCTTTTGATCTCCTGCCCCCTTTGAAACGATGAGGACGCTGTTGGCAGGTCGGTCCCACATATCATCCTCTGTGAACAATAAAAGTTTCCTTTGATGGATTTATTTCAAACCCCTAATTAATTTCGGGATATTTCCTTTTTTTCCTTCGATCCCCTGCCGCCTTGGAATCGTTGAGGATGCTGCTGCCTCATGGGTCCCGCATGTCATCATCTCAGAACGGTAAATGTTTCTTTTCTTGGATTTCGTTTACCAAATGATTTTTGGCTTATTTTTTCTTTCAATCTCCTGCCGCCTTTAAAACGTTGAGGACGCTGCTGGCTCACGGGTCCCACATGTCAGCCTCTATGAACAATAAACGCTGAGGATGCTGCTTCCTCATGGGTCCCGCATGTCATCCTCTTAGAACGAAAATGTTTCTTTTCTTGGATTTTGTACCAACAGATTTTTGGTTTATTTTTTCTTTCCATCCCCTGCCGCCTTTAAAACGTTGACGACGCTGCTGGCTCATGGGTCCCCGATGTCGACCTCCCGTACAAGAAACATGTGATATCTTGATTATTTTGCAGACAATAAACATTGTATTTCGCTCTGAGCTATTGCAAACGGATAAATTAAATCTTTATTTTTACATAAACAAACTTATATGTTGAATCTCCTTGTTTCGTGTTTTTACGAAGCATAGGACTTTCCTGTTTTTTAAAAAAATCCGAACTTTTCTGTTTTGGAGTGGGCTGAAATTGTACGAGTCAAAAGGCCCAGCAGGATAGTTCGAAGGCCCAGATGTCCAGATGCAGCCCAATTGAAATCTTTCTTTTCTTGGATTTCTTTTGGTCCTGTGCCGCCTTGGAAATGTTGAGACCGCTGCTGCAAAATGGGACCCGCATGTCATCCTCTATGTACAATAAAATTTCTTTTCTTGGATTATTTTTGGCTCCTGATATTTGGTCACTTGCCTTTCTCTTTCAATCTCATGCCGACTTTGAAACGTTGAGGAAGCTGCAGGCTCATGGGTCCCGCATGTCATCCTCTATGAACAATAAAAGTTTCCTTTGTTGGATTTATTTTTTACCCCTAATTTCTGGCTATTTGCCTTTTTCTTTTGATCCCCTGCCCCCTTTGAAACCATGATGACACAGCTGGCAGGTCGGTCCCACATGTCATCCTCTATGAACAATAAAGGTTTCCTTTGATAGATTTATTTTTTACCCTAATTAATTTCTGGCTATTTCCTATTTTTATTTTGATCCCCTGCCGCCATGGAATAGTTGAGGATGCTGCTGCCTCATGGGTCCCGCATGTCATCCTCTCAGAAAGGTAAAAGTTTCATTTCTTGGATTTTGTTTACCAACTGATTTTTGGCTTATTTTTTTTGTTTCGATCTCCTGCCGCCTTTAAAACGTTGACGACGCTGCTGGCTCATGGGTCCCCAATGTCAGCCTCCCCGTACTGCAAATCCTCTTTCTGCAAAGGTTGTATTTCTAGCTAGATAACTAAGGTGGATTCGAATCTACCGTGGTTCAGGCAGCTCAGGTAAGCCTTCTTGCACTGATTAATGGAACTAGTGTATAACAAGGTCAAGACATGTGGCTTGGTGTAATGAATCTATTTGAATCATGTTGTAGATTCAATATGATAGTTCTCTAACAGGTCAGCTAAAATAAAAATTAAGTTTTTTTCTAAAACGGAAATGCAAATTAAGATGAACACAAACATTAGTTATCATAATAGCTGATCATACATACATACTTGCTAAGAGCAAAAGCTTGCCAGAGTTTTACCACCCATACAATTAATTAGCAGTTCAGATAAGATAACCTTATATAAGTATAACTACAAATGCATTTGCTAAGGGCTCATATACGCCATATCAGTAGCCGTTCACACAGGGCGGCCATCCTACCACTCGGCCACTAGCCCTTGACAGAACTGACCGAAGATTGCAATCCCGTCCGTGACCCAAAACTCATTGTCCTCTCAAGGTAAAGAATGCTTCAACTAGGTAAAGCCAACTGGCCAAGAAGAGATGCCCTCTGCTCACCAACCATTATTTTCGGCCATATGAGGGGATGCGTCTTGAGTTCGTTTCTATTTTGTTTTGGGTAAGCCGGCTCCAGGGGCCATCTCTAATAGTCCCTTTTGTACTATCGAGGTATAATATATTTTTTCGTGGCAAGATGACCGGAAACTCGGTCAGGACGTCGGTCGCCTCACCTATTAGGGTTAGGCCATCACTCTCTGTCTGGCCGGCCGGTCGGCATTCACAGGGCGGCGGCCATCCTACCACTCCTCCGGCCACTGGCCCTTGACTTAACTGACAGGAGAATGCAATCTCTTCCTTGACCCAAAACTCATTGTCTTCTCAAGTTCTATTGGGGAACTGTAAAAATACCTTTTGCTACGTTATTTTGTACATGTGATTAAGCTTGATTTGGACTGCACAAATATTGTAACGGGAGTGTAATCTGTTTTTCTTTCGGGAGCAACCGCCTGCCTATTTATTAAGTAGAGGGAAACCAGCTAAAAACCGATACCAACTTGATACCTGTTTCCGATTTATAAGAAAAACAAGACAAAGAAACCCAACACAACACAGTTTTAAGAAAAAACGGTGAAAACCGCACACTTGGCCACACGAAATAGCTCAACTAGGTTTCAAGCGCCACCGACAGGACGGCAGCGGCGAGCACCACGCCTGCCTGGTCCATCTCCTTAGAAATAAGAATGGCTAGGGCTTTAAAACTTCAAGGGAAGAGGCAGGCCGCAAGAAGCAAGCTAGCGGCACTCACGTATTGACGGTACCGGAAGACCTCAACCCAAACCAGTGGTGCATGCATTGCCAAAATTGGCTTCGAAGACTCCGAAAAATGATGCCTCCAAGGAAGTCACTACGTCCAAAGACGCCGCGCGCCATCATCCAATCCGGCAAACCGGATTTGCGTATTCACCCCGGAATAATGGGCTGATGGGAGTCAGGACTCCATGACAACGGCTTCAAGAATGAAAACCGATGTCCGCAGCCACCAGCGTTGCCGGAGACCCACAACCACTATGTCCACTACCCACTAGGCTATCGTGAGGACAACCCAAAGCGTCGGACGAGCATAGACCACCAGCGATAGGGACGCTGCCCATGCCAACTGAAGCACGCCCTGCCGCCCACACGGCCATAGACATCTAATAAAACAAACAATCCTAGTAGGCATTAGACACCCATACTTGTCGTTACTCAGATTCTGATTACACAAAGTAGAGCCAAGACGAACGAGTATCGATCGATGGCATGCATAAGGTTACTCAGAGATGGCTTAGGCAGAGCGGTTCCTCCACGGCGTCGACGACGTCGTACTGGTCCTCGTCCATGCTGGCCTTTGGGTCATCGTCGTCGAGGACCTCCACCTCGACAATGGCGTAGCCGAGGCGCCTGTACTCCAGGAGGAGCTTCTCGCTTTCCTCGTCAAACGCCCTAAAGGCGTCGATGGAGTCGCGGAGCTGCTCGGGCCAGCTGTTTGGCAGCGGAAGGCGAGGCTTCCTGTCCCACTCCAGCAGCCACTGGATGAACTTGTGGCTCCCGTCCATCCTCACCTTCAGCGTCGTGGTCGCCGCCGGCTCGCCGGCGTCCGCTCCGGACATCGCGATACCCCTTGCCTTCTGGAACTAACCCTAATCGCGATCTGGATGTGTTGTCGCGGCTGCGGAGCATATATACTGTGTTTTAATCCTAGAGATCATTGAATTGTGTCCATCCGATCGATGTACCCTCTCCGTGACGGCAAACATGTCGGAGACGCGTTTTTGCACAATCCCCCTCGTCTTTTGTCCGATCGAACCCCGGATCCTCCCCATCGTCTTCATCTCCGCTTCCCCATTCTTCTGCTCCGCCCGCACCCGCGCCTCGCAGTTCCCCCGCTCAATCCTCCCGGTGCACTTCCCCGCGTCTCCATCCACTCCTCCGACTAACATGTCGATTTCTTCTCCCCGATTCGGATGGGTCGGAGTACTCTCGCAGTTGTGCAGCAGCAGATTGCGTTGGACCTGTGGCTCCTCCACCACGGATTCGATTCGGAGCAGCGACGCTCGATCTGGAGGGCACGGGGACGAGGGAGGCGACGAGCTGGTTCTGCGGTGCGAGAAGGTGGATGAGCTTCGACCTTTGTCGTTTCCCATCTCATGCCGCCCATGTCGACGCCGTCCAGCCTGACCACGCCGGTTCCCTTCAAAAGGTCGTTTTTTCCCCTGTTTATTGTCCTACAATTGCTAGGAGTGTACAATTTTCGTTTTGTTGGACTGAAATTTTTGTTTAGGAGTAGTTGGATTATATGGATACTGTTATAGAGGAGGTGGACAGTAGTTTCATCCTTGGCAAAAATGTGTCTGCAAAATTAGGTTTGGATGTTGCACAATATTACAGGCCTAATTCAGTCAAACTGGATTGGTGTCATGGAGTAATTAGTTGAGCACTCTGAGCTGGATGCTCTTTCTTTCTTTTCGTTTTTATTTTCTGCAGCGGCCCGTAGTGGAGCTTGTCATTCTGAACCCTGTACTCTGCCTATGTGGCTTCCTTTTGATAATGGAGCTGGGAGGGGAGGCCTCCTGTTAGTCTAAAAAAATAGAAACCACACATATTTGTACTCACTATACTGAATGGGATTTAAGGACTGTTTTGTCTTTGCTGCGAATTCTGAAATAAATAAAGCTTGAATTGCATGAGAAGTCACCGGACTATTTGACACTTCCAATACTTTGGTTGTTCAATTATTACCAGCTTGGCGGTGGCTGTGTAGGAGATGGAGTCGTCCCGCTCCCTCGAAGGGTGATAAGACGACACGATGGTGCTCCCGGAGGGCGCGGAGGTCCGCCCGCTGGAGCCGATTGACCCCTCGCGGCGTCCCGCCGCAGCGCACGTCGAGCTGTCGATGAAGATCCTGAAGCGTGCTTTAGCCCGGATGGAACGTGGGTACCTCGGGAAGACCCTTGAGGTTATCAGACCACATGGGGCTAGAAGCAACGCTCCGAGTTCAACATGGACATGATGGCGTCGGAGCGACGACGAAGCAGCACGACAGAGAGAGACACAAAGTTACCCATGTTTAGGGCCCTCGTGGTGAGTTAAAACCCCTACATCCTCCCTTGGTGTGGTATTAATCATGCTTTGAGAGGAGTATGGTGTTACAAGGTGGTGGTGGAGCTCTTCCTCAGATCTAGATGCGATCTCGCTCTAGGTAGAAGACGGTGGTATCTAAAGGGTATCTAAAGCCAATCGAAAGGGGGTCCTTTCTACTGGGCAGCTGCCCCTCCTTTTATAGTGACGCTAGCCCTCCTACCCAAGGAAGCTTGGTGGAGGGGTAACCACAGAGCAACCCAAGGAAGGGGACAGTTATCCCTCACTAAACCCACGGCCACTCCAACAAACTAGGTCCACCGGGAGTGGTTGAGGGGGATGTCGACACCCTGCTGTACTTGCACCGTCCATCCCGATCCTTTAGGGCAATTGGGAAACGGCCACACCGCTTTATGCAGGCAAACATGGACCTTCTCTTATCTTCTGGGTGCATCACGGCTAACGGCACCACTCCTTAGCTTCATCCTTACGCGACTGACCCGTGGAGGGATCTCAAAGGGCATCTTCCTGTGAGTCCTCTCGCGGAGGGAAGCTCTGCGAGGCCTTCTGGTAGCATGGAAACGGCTAATTCCTGGACCCCTCGCGAGGGGTCCTTCATTAGGTGTCTCCGCCTCGCGGAGACCTCCTCGTCTCTCGAGAGGAACTCTTTGTCTTCTCGTTCTTGGGCCGCCGCAAGGGCCCAACAAGCAGGTGTGGCATGGTACCGTAGGTTCCATAACACCGACAACAAGGCGTTTCATTTTTTTGAATTTGTTTTCTATTTTTAAATTTTTATTCAACCAGGAGCATACAAGCTCGAGTTCAGAATCGGTTTTTCAAGAGACCTTCGTACATTTAGTGCAAAGATTGGACTTTTACTTAAGTGAATATATCCATGTAGAGGTTAAATTTCATTTTTTATTAACATGTCCAAAAGTCTAAATAACTTTACAAGTAAATTAATGGTGAGATGTTGTATACCGCTCCCCGCAAGATAGGGTACCGTACGGATGCTTCCGTATGTCTTCTCCTTATTAGGTGGTGTATGTATAACCGAGAACCATTGAGTCGTCGTGTGGCAATGTGACTAACGTTCGTGGCTTCGTGTGCGTGTCTCCTTCTTTAGCCACACACTTGCCGTGTGCGGCAAACGACATGCTCAATACCGCCCTTCGGTCCAAGTGGATATGGTTGCAGAAATCGGAAACGGACCGGCCTTGGAACGGGCTCCCACTTCACCCGAAGCCGGACACCCTAGCCTTGTTCAACGCCTCGGTTCACATCACGGTGGGTGACGGCTCCAGAGTCTTGTTCTGGGACGACCCATGGATCAATGGGCTCACTATCTCAGCCCTCGCGCCGGCCGTGGTTGCTCTTGTGAAGCAACGGGGAAGGCGCGGTCGTTCCGTCCAGGATGGGTTGGCAGGTCATGCGTGGGTGTTGGACATTTCCGGGGCCCTCTCGGTCGATGCCATCGTGCAGTACCTAGGCCTATGGGCTGTTGTCCATGCGGTGACGACCAGCGTGGGACATGAGTCCTTCCTTTGGAAGTGGACGGCCGACGGCGCCTTCACCGCTCGCTCGGCCCTACCTTTCCATGTCGGCAGTATCGTGCCGTTGGCGGGGCGGGCAACGTGTGGAACTCCTTTGCCCTCGATAAGCTACAAGTTCCATGCATGGTTGGCGCTTCGCGTACGGTGCCTGGACGACGGACCGGCTTCTACGTCGTGGGCTCCCCTCGCACATGGTGTGTCCGCTTTGCATAGTCCACGATGAGACCCTCGACCACCTCTCATTGGACCGCCCCTACGCCAAGGTGGTTGATGTCTACGGGAGCTTCTATTCTTGTAGACAGTGTTGGGCCTCCAAGAGCAGAGGTTTGTAGAACAGCAGCAAGTTTCCCTTAAGTGGATACCCAAGGTTTATCGAACTCAGGGAGGAAGAGGTCAAAGATATCCCTCTCATGCAACCCCGCAACCACAAAGCAAGAAGTCTCTTGTGTCCCCAACACACCAAATAGGTGCACTAGTTCGGCGAAGAGATAGTGAAATACAGGTGGTATGAATAAGTATGAGCAAGAGCAATGAAGGCGTAAAAGTGCTTGGCGTGTAGTTGATGGTGGTGGTATTAGCAGCAGTAGTAACGCAGAGAAAACAAGAAACAAGCAAGAGTAACGCAAGTAGTAGTAACGCAAAGCAAGTAGTAAACAAGCAAGTAGTAACTCAGCAGTATTTAGGAACAAGGCCTAGGGATTACACTTTCACTAGTGGACACTCTCAACATTGATCACATAACGTAACGTATAAATGCATACTCTACACTTTTGTTGGATGATGAACACATTGCGTAGGATTACACGAACCCTCAATGCCGGAGTTAACAAGCTCCACAATAATGCTCATGTTTAAGTAACCTTTAGTGTAAGATAGATCAACAGACTAAACCAAGTACTAGCATAGCATTGTAGGGATTCGTAGCATAGAAAACAAAAAAATTCCTACCGCGAGAACGCAATCCAAGCCAAGATGCAATCTAGAAGATGGTAGCAACGAGGGGATGAACGAGACTAACCCTTGAAGAGTTCCAAAGCCTACGAGAGGAGGCTCTCGTTGCCGCGGTAGACGATCACTTGCCGCTTTCAAAAGCGCGTAGAAGATCTTGACGGTGCCACAATCGGGCAAGCACCTCCGTACTCGGTCACACGTTCCGGTTGTTGATGAAGACGACGTCCACCTCCCCGTTCCAGCGGGCAGCGGAAGTAGTAGCTCCTCTTGAATCCGACAAGCACGACGGCGTGGTGTCGGTGGTGGTGGAGAAATCCGGCGGAGCTTCGCTTAAGCGTGCGGGATGTGGTGGAGGAGAGATACCGCTAGGGTTTGGGGAGAGAGGGGGAGGCTAGGGCGCCGGCCATGGGCAGCCCTAGGTGGTGCGGCCAAGAGTGGCTGCCCCCCTCCCTCTCCTCCTCATTATATAGGTGGAAATCCCCAAGAGTTGTAGTCCAAGTCTTCGAATAAGACCCCAACAACAAAACCTCCCATAGGTGGGAAACCTACTCAAGGGGGGAGTCCTACCCAAGGTGGGACTCCCACCTTTCCCTTAGGTGGGGTGGCCGGCCACCTATGGTGGAGTCCACCGGGACTCCACCCCTTAGGGTTTGGCTGGCCATGTAAGGTGGAGTCCCTTCGGGACTCCACTTTCCATGGTGATTTCTTCCGGACTTTTCTAGAACCTTCTAGAACCTCGCCATAAATGCACCGGATCATTTCCAAACTTGGAATATGACTTCCTATATATGAATCTTATTCTCCGACCATTCCGGACCTCCTCGTGATGTCCTCGGATCCCATCCGAGACTCCGAACAAAACTTCGAACTCCATTCCTTATTCCATATCTACTTAAACGACATCAAACCTTAAGTGTGTCACCCTACGGTTCGCGAACTATGTAGACATGGTCGAGATCTCTCTCCGACCAATAACCAATAGCGGGATCCGGAGATCCATAATGGCTCCCACATATTCAACGATGACTTAGTGATCGAATGAACCATTCACATACGATACCAATTCCCTTTGTCACGCGATATTTTACTTGTCCGAGGTTTGATCATCGGTATCTCTATACCTTGTTCAACCTCGTCTCCTGACAAGTACTCTTTACTCGTACCGTGGTATGTGTTCTCTTATGAACCATTCATATGCTTGCAAGCTATTTAGACGACATTCCACCGAGAGGGCCCAGAGTATATCTATCCGTCATCGGGATGGACAAATACCACTGTTGATCCATATGCCTCAACTCATACTTTCCGGATACTTAATCCCACCTTTATAACCACCCATTTACGCAGTGGCGCTTGATGTAATCAAAGTACCTTTCCAGCATAAGTGATTTACATAATCTCATGGTCATAAGGACTAGGTAACTATGTATCGAAAGCTTATAGCAAATAACTTAATGACGTGATCTTATGCTACGCTTAATTGGGTGTGTCCATTACATCATTCACATAATGATATAACCTTGTTATTAATAACATCCAATGTTCATGATTATGAAACTAATCATCTATTAATCAACAAGCTAGTTAAGAGGCTTTACTAGGGACTCATTGTTGTTTACATAACACACATGTATCAATGTTTCGGTTAATACAATTATAGCATGGTATATAAACATTTATCATAAACATAAAGATATATAATAACCACTTTTATTATTGCCTCTTGGGCATATCTCCAACAGCCTCCCACTTGCACTAGAGTCAATAATCTAGATTACATTGTAATGTACCTAACACCCATGCCATTCTGGTGTTGGTCATACTTTGTCCTAGGGAGAGCTTTAGTCAACGCGTTCCGACACACTCGAAACGTATGTATTTTGCAATTCATTTGCGTCTTCACGCATCACTCATTTTCCAAATGAGTCGGCATTAAATATGTTTGGTCTTCTGGTGGAACCTTAATTCCGCGGTCTAAAATATGTCACTAATATTGTCATACACAATATAGCTTCAAAGTTCTGACATATCGGAACTACACCAAGTTCTCAAAGAACCTCTTGACTTAACATCCTCAGTCATTGTCAAAACAACGACATATTCTGCCTTCGTTTGTAGAATCCGTCACAACATTTAGAACTCTTCTAAATCTAGCATTGTGCTACCTTTTAAACAACACTTAGCCTAATTTTGAGATTGAAATTTTATTTTTATATGTGACAAAACCAATATCGGTGCAACACCTTACAAACATTTGTTTGTCATTTCTCCATACAAAACTATTTATATATCCTTGGTTCTTCTAAAGTACACAGGGATATTCTTACTGTTTGTCCAATGATTATCACATGAATCATTCTGGTATATGCTCCTAACATTTTAGAGCACAGGACATCTGATTGTGTACATATTAATTGTGATCTAAATCACTCATGTGTTTTTACTTATTGAGTGTTAGATACACTCAAGTTTTGTTAAAACTTCACATGACAAGAACATTTTCTTAATATTTCTATATTGAACTACTTCAATATCCTTTCTATGTACTTTGACTTAAACTTATTATGTGTTTCAATCTATCTTCATAGATCTTGACACTAAATATGTTTCAGTCCATATCCTTTCATTGAAGTTAATTCTCAATGAAACCTTTTTAATCAAGTATATAATTACATCATTTATAACCAACTATATGTCACCTACATAAAGTATTATAAATGTGTCTTAGCGCTCCCACTTAATTTCTTGCAAATGCAAGCCTCTTCATCGTCTCTCGATGAAATCGAAACTCTTTGACTATTTCATCTGGTGAAGATTCCAACTCCGTGATACTTACTTCATCCAATTTAAGCTTGTATACCTATCTAGTATTCCACGGACCAACAGAAACTCTTGGTTGTATCTTGTATACATACTTCGTTAAGTAGTGTATTTTGCCATCCTACTAGCATATCTCATAAAAGAAATATGTAGTGATTACTAGAATAATCCACATAGACTATAAGCATTGCTACAGAAGATCTAATCTTATCGTATTCAACTCTTTGAACTTTATCGTAAACAATTTTTCGATAAGTCAAGCTTTCTTCAAGGATATTTCATCCAAGTCTATCAATTTCATAGATCCATTTACTTTCATAAAGTATTCATCTATCTTGGATTTCATGGCGCATGGCCATTTTAACGGAGTCATGGCCCATCATAACTTCTTTGTTTTGTAGTTGGTTTATCATTGTTCAAAATCAATCCTTTGTCCACAAATCATTTATTTGATCACAAAGTAAACCATACCTACAAGGTTCAATATGTACTTCGATCTCCATGGCTAAAACACTTTGTAGTCATGAGAGCCATGATCGTCGTGGCCGCTTCCGAAACCAATTCCGATGCTCGCGCTACTCGATCATTATGCTCGGGTTCATAAACCTTATCAAATTATATTGTCCTCCCACTCAAATACTTCACTCGAAACAATTTCTCGGAAATAAGAAACATTGACAAACACTTTTGTCTTTGTCTCGTGGGAAGAATTCCCAATTAAATCTCTGGGATAACCAACAAAGACATTCATCCGATTTTGGTTGACTATTAGGGTTTAAACCCATGCCATAACTTGTATGGTGTCATTTCAACGGATCATGATGATGCTCTATTCAGTGTAAAAGCGGTAGTCACTAAAGCATAATCCACAAAAATATAATGGCATCAATATTTTATCTCATCATTGATCCAACAAAGTTTGGATATATCTCTTGGATACTTCATCATCACTATGATACTCCAAGAAACGTAAGTTGTAGAACAATTTCATAACTCTCTTAGATGTTCGCTAAAACTCGTAATTCAAATATTTCCACCATGATCTAATCATAGATATTTGATTTCTATTACGATGATTTCCACTTCATACTGAAATTTATTTGAATCCATTCAAATGTTTCAAACTTCTTCCTTATTGAATATATCCATATATATATACTCAATTCATTGTTGGAAGTTTTTATGAAGTAGAAGAATCTCCCGCACACAACTATGCCCAGTGAACCACATACATCAGCATGTATGTTTCCACTAAGTTAGTTGCCCGTTCAACTCTTGGCCTATGAACGGTATTTTAGCCATTCTTTTTAGAAAAGATTTGCAAGCGCCAAACGATTCAAAAATCGAATGAATCCAAAAATCCATTTGCATGGAGTTCCTTCATGCGTTCCTTTCTAACATGACCTAAATGGCGGTTCCACAAATAAGTGGAATTCAAATCATTTTCCTTATGGCATTTTAGCGTCAGTGTTATGTATGTGTGTTTCACCATTAAGATTTATAATAACTTATCCATCGTACATGGAGTAATGTCATAATTTGAACAACTCATTGTTTTTATTTGACCAGAGCAAAATAACAATTATTAAGTTCTTTATTATAAATTATAAGGGCTAGGTAGAATGCCAATGACAAGCATAATAACACTTTATTATGTTCCAGATGTGCATTATTACCATATTCCTTATTAGTCACTTAGGCCATTGTATTCTTGTATTGCGTTGTTTTGTATGACACTTCATACCAACCAATGTGGTACTAATACCCAAGAATTTCATTGTGTGACCAAACTAGGAATACAACCATAACATGTATATCATGTATATACACCTGAGCTAGACTTTCTAGTCTTTTCTTTTCTTTCCGCCAAAATATCTTTTGTAGTTTCTCTTTTAGCTTTCCTCATTATTCGAAAACGCTTCACCTTCAATAACTTCTAGGTTTGTTGGTCAAATACCAATAACCTTGAGGTTCTTACTTTGAAGTTGATCATCATATGACAAGTGTTTCAGTATTTCACTATTAGTAACTTTTTAATATGATGAACAATTTCACTCATAATTTTATCCATCATATTATGACGACTTTTCCGAGACCATGTCGCTACATGCTAGGCTCGTAAAGTTTAACCTCGGTATTCGCATGTGCAAACTCGGCTTGCACCCGTTGTATGCACACGTAGAATCTATAACACCCGATCATCACGTGATGCTTCGAAACGACGAGTCTTAGCAATGGTGCATACTAAGGATGATCACTTCATGGATATGCGAATATCGTTAGTGCCCCAATAGTTGGAGGATTAGGACGCCTTGCGTCTTCAACCTTCGTACATTCCCATAAAACTTATGAGTTTATGTAATCTCACTAAATTATATTCTATCATCTTGCAATAAGGTCTTAGATATCACATATATCTCATACCTTGATTATTTCTGAAAACCAAATTTTCAGCTCCTTACTTTTCAAACAGATTTGAACTTCAAGTTTCACGGAGACAAGATAACTTTAGGTACTAATTGAAACCATAGCTCTTTGAATCAACAATGTGAGGTTTACTAAAAGTTTGCAATAGGACTTAATCATTTCTTGATTCTTTAACAAT
>NC_061512.1:10369000-10372291 GCF_022539505.1 Lolium rigidum | reverse complement strand
CCGCCGCCCGCTCCGACCCACGTTAGGGGCGCTTGCGCCTCCAAGGGCCCGTGCCATTGGCTAAGCCGGTCCGGCCGATGTGCCGTGGCCGGCCGCCTCAGCTCCCTTCCCAACGGGCGGTGGGCTGAATCCTTTGCGAGACGACTTAAATACGCGACGGGGCATTGTAAGTGGCGAGTGGCCTTGCTGCCACGATCCACGCGAGATCCAGCCCACGTCGCACGGATTCGTCCCTCCCCAACTCTTCATTTCCAAAGACAGGTTCCATTGGCTTTTCCAGTCCAAGCTATGATGCCTCCCAAAAGCTCTAAGTACATTGGATAAAGCACCAAGTCATGGGGAAAGTACACAAAGGTCTAACGGAAACCACCTAGCAACTTGAATGCGAGCTGTGGTGTCGTGCACATGCATGTTTGAGAATTTACAAAGTCATTGACATACAAACCCGCCTTTGTGCGAGAGAGAACATATGAACTCAATGTAGGTGTTTGCCGTAGACTTGAATGATGATTCATAATCCGTGCATTCATATGCCCGTGCCGGATGGACGTCTAAGTACTGCAAAGAATGCTGTATGCATTAGTGCAAAACCAGAATGTCGTGGTAACCGAGAGAGGTATGCACTGCAAGATGGAAATCATAGTTTGGCACTTGGGAACATGCAACTAAGCACGATGATTTGCCACCAATCTAATAGTTGACCAAAATATGTGAATACAATTACAGGCAAGACGGAATATCATACCGACATGACACGAGAACTAACACTGATGTACTTCACAAAACTGCCAAAACGACGGAATCGGCTAAAAACGGCTAAGTCGGGGCCGACGTCGGAAAACGTCCAACGACACGGAGCGTACAGTCGGGTGGGCGCGCGCTGGTCCGGATACGGTGAAAAACAATGGCGCGGCAGCCAAAACGACGGTACGGGCAAAAAACGGCTAAGTCGGGCCGACGTCGGAAAACGTCTAACGACACGGTGAAGTATAGTCGGGTGGGCGCGCGGCGGTCGAAATACGGTGAAAAACCATGGCGCGGCAGCCAAAGCGACGGTACGGGCTAAAAACGGCTAAGTCGGGCCGGCGTCGGAAATCGTCTAACGACACGGTGGAGTATAGTCGGGTGGGCGCGCGGCGGTCGGATACGGTGAAAAACCATGGCGCGGCAGCCAAAACGACGGTACGGGCTAAAAGCGGCTAAGTCGGGCCGGCGTCGGAAAGCGTCTAACGACACGGTGGAGTATAGTCGGGTGGGCGCGCGGCGGTCGGATACGGTGAAAAACCATGGCGCGGCAGCCAAAACGACGGTACGGGCTAAAAACGGCTAAGTCGGGCCGGCGTCGGAAAGCGTCTAACGACACGGTGAAGTATAGTCGGGTGGGCGCGCGGCGGTCGAAATACGGTGAAAAACCATGGCGCGGCAGCCAAAACGACGGTACGGGCTAAAAACGGCTAAGTCGGGCCGGCGTCGGAAAAACGTCTAACGACACGGTGGAGTATAGTCGGGTGGGCGCGCGGCGGTCGGATACGGTGAAAAACCATGGCGCGGCAGCCAAAACGACGGTACGGGCTAAAAACGGCTAAGTCGGGCCGACGTCGGAAATGCGTCTAACGACACGGTGGAGTATAGTCGGGTGGGCGCGCGGCGGTCGAAATACGGTGAAAAACCATGGCGCGGCAGCCAAAGCGACGGTACGGGCTAAAAACGGCTAAGTCGGGCCGACGTCGGAAATACGTCTAACGACACGGTGGAGTATAGTCGGGTGGGCGCGCGGCGGTCGGATACGGTGAAAAACCATGGCGCGGCAGCCAAAGCGACGGTACGGGCAAAAAACGGCTAAGTCGGGCCGACGTCGGAAAACGTCTAACGACACGGTGGAGTATAGTCGGGTGGGCGCGCGGCGGTCGAGATACGGTGAAAAACCATGGCGCGGCAGCCAAAACGACGGTACGGGCAAAAAACGGCTAAGTCGGGCCGACGTCGGAAAACGTCTAACGACACGGTGGAGTATAGTCGGGTGGGCGCGCGGCGGTCGAAATACGGTGAAAAACCATGGCGCGGCAGCCAAAGCGACGGTTCGGGCAAAAAGCGGCTAAGTCGGGCCGGCGTCGGAAAACGTCTAACGACACGGTGGAGTATAGTCGGGTGGGCGCGCGGCGGTCGAGATACGGTGAAAAACCATGGCGCGGCAGCCAAAACGACGGTACGGGCTAAAAGCGGCTAAGTCGGGCCGACGTCGGAAAACGTCTAACGACACGGTGGAGTATAGTCGGGTGGGCGCGCGGCGGTCGGATACGGTGAAAAACCATGGCGCGGCAGCCAAAACGACGGTACGGGCAAAAAACGGCTAAGTCGGGCCGACGTCGGAAAGCGTCTAACGACACGGTGAAGTATAGTCGGGTGGGCGCGCGGCGGTCGAAATACGGTGAAAAACCATGGCGCGGCAGCCAAAACGACGGTACGGGCTAAAAACGGCTAAGTCGGGCCGAGCGTCGGAAATCGTCTAACGACACGGTGGAGTATAGTCGGGTGGGCGCGCGGCGGTCGGATACGGTGAAAAACCATGGCGCGGCAGCCAAAGCGACGGTACGGGCAAAAACGGCTAAGTCGGGCCGACGTCGGAAAACGTCTAGCGACACGGTGGAGTATAGTCGGGTGGGCGCGCGGCGGTCGAAATACGGTGAAAAACCATGGCGCGGCAGCAAAACGACGGTTCGGGCAAAAAACGGCTAAGTCGGGCCGACGTCGGAAAGCGTCTAACGACACGGTGGAGTATAGTCGGGTGGGCGCGCGGCGGTCGAAATACGGTGAAAAACCATGGCGCGGCAGCAAAGCGACGGTTCGGGCAAAAAGCGGCTAAGTCGGGCCGGCGTCGGAAAACGTCTAACGACACGGTGGACTATAGTCGGGTGGGCGCGCGGCGGTCGAGATACGGTGAAAAACCATGGCGCGGCAGCCAAAACGACGGTACGGGCTAAAAGCGGCTAAGTCGGGCCGGCGTCGGAAATCGTCTAACGACACGGTGGAGTATAGTCGGGTGGGCGCGCGGCGGTCGGATACGGTGAAAAACCATGGCGCGGCAGCCAAAACGACGGTACGGGCAAAAAACGGCTAAGTCGGGCCGACGTCGGAAAACGTCTAACGACACGGTGAAGTATAGTCGGGTGGGCGCGCGGCGGTCGAAATACGGTGAAAAACCATGGCGCGGCAGCCAAAACGACGGTACGGGCTAAAAACGGCTAAGTCGGGCCGGCGTCGGAAATCGTCTAACGACACGGTGGAGTATAG
>NC_061512.1:10291500-10364000 GCF_022539505.1 Lolium rigidum | reverse complement strand
AGGGGCGAAAGACTAATCGAACCATCTAGTAGCTGGTTCCCTCCGAAGTTTCCCTCGGGATAGGCTGGAGCCCATTACGAGTTCTATCGGGTAAAGCCAATGATTAGAGGCATCGGGGCGCAACGCCCTCGACCTATTCTCAAACTTTAAATAGGTAGGATGGTGCGGCTGCTCCGGTGAGCCGCGCCACGGAATCGGGTGCTCCAAGTGGGCCATTTTTGGTAAGCGAAGCTGGCGATGCGGGATGAACCGGAAGCCGGGTTACGGTGCCCAGCTGCGCGCTAACCTAGAACCCACAAAGGGTGTTGGTCGATTAAGACGGCGGGACGGTGGTCATGGAAGTCGAAATCCGCTAAGGAGTGTGTAACAACTCACCTGCCGAATCAACTAGCCCCGAAAATGGATGGCGCTGAAGCGCGCGACCCACACCCGGCCATCTGGGCAAGCGCCATGCCCGATGAGTAGGAGGGCGCGGCGGCCGCTGCAAAACCTAGGGCGCGAGCCGGGCGGAGCGGCCGTCGGTGCAGATCTTGGTGGTAGTAGCAAATATTCAAATGAGAACTTTGAAGGCCGAAGAGGAGAAAGGTTCCATGTGAACGGCACTTGCACATGGGTAAGCCGATCCTAAGGGACGGGGTAACCCCGGCGGATAGCGCGATCACGCGCATCCCCCGAAAGGGAATCGGGTTAAGATTTCCCGAGCCGGGATGTGGCGGTTGACGGCGGCGTTAGGAAGTCCGGAGACGCCGGCGGGGGCCTCGGGAAGAGTTATCTTTTCTGCTTAACGGCCTGCCAACCTGGAATCGGTTCAGCCGGAGGTAGGGTCCGGTGGTCGGAAGAGCACCGCACGTCGCGCGGTGTCCGGTGCGCCCCCGGCGGCCCATGAAAATCCGGAGGACCGAGTACCGTCCACGCCCGGTCGTACTCATAACCGCATCGGGTCTCCAAGGTGAACAGCCTCCGGCCAATGGAACAATGTAGGCAAGGGAAGTCGGCAAAACGGATCCGTAACCTCGGGAAAAGGATTGGCTCCGAGGACTGGGCTCGGGGGTCCCGGCCCGAACCCGTCGGGCTGTCGGCGGATTGCTCGAGCTGCTCACGCGGCGAGAGCGGGTCGCCGCGTGCCGGCCGGGGACGGCCCGGGAATCGTCCCTTCGGGGGCTTTCCCCGAGCATGAAACAGTCGACTCAGAACTGGTACGGACAAGGGGAATCCGACTGTTTAATTAAAACAAAGCATTGCGATGGTCCTCGCGGATGCTTGACGCCAATGTGATTTCTGCCCGGTGCTCTCGAATGTCAAAGTGAAGAAATTCAACCAAGCGCGGGTAAACGGCGGGAGTAACTATGACTCTCTTAAGGTAGCCAAATGCCTCGTCATCTAATTAGTGACGCGCATGAATGGATTAACGAGATTCCCACTCGCCCCGTCTACTATCCAGCGAAACCACAGCCAAGGGAACGGGCTTGGCGGAATCAGCGGGGAAAGAAGACCCTGTTGAGCTTGACTCTAGTCCGACTTTGTGAAATGACTTAAGAGGTGTAGGATAAGTGGGAGCCTTTACGGGCGCAAGTAAAATACCACTACTTTTAACGTTATTTTACTTATTCCGTAGGTCGGAAGCGGGGCAAGTCCCCTCCTTTTGGCTCAAGGCCCGGTTTTACCGGGCCGATTGATGCCTACGGAAGACTTATTCTCGGGTGGACGAGTTTGGGCCTGCAAGAGCACATAGGTTTGTAGAACAGCAGCAAGTTTCCCTTAAGATGGATACCCAAGGTTTATCGAAATCTCGTGTGGAGGAAGAGGGTCAAAGATATCCGTCTCATGCAACCTCGCAACCACAAAGCAAGAAGTCTCTTGTGTCCCCAACACACCTAATAGGTGCACTGAGTTCGACGCAAGAGATAGTCGAAAAGTTACCACGTGGTATAAATAAGCTATGTGGCAGCACAAGCGTTGCAAGCGAAAGTGCTTGGCGTGTAGTTGATGGTGGTGGCTATTGCAGCATAGTCATCTGTGAAACAGAATTCACCAAGTGCTGGATTGGTAACCCACAGTAGTAACGCAGGCACAGCAGTGTAAACAAGCAGTAGTAACTCAGCAGTATTTAGGAACAAGGCCTAGGGATTACACTTTCACTAGTGGACACTCTCAACATTGATCACATAACAGAATAGATAAATGCATACTCTACACTTTTGTTGGATGATGAACACATTGCGTAGGATTACACGAACCCTCAATGCCGGAGTTAACAAGCTCCACAATAATGCCTCATGTTTAAGTAACCTTTAGTGTAAGATAGATCAACGTACTAAACCAAGTACTAGCATAGCATGCACACCTGTCACCTTCATGCATATGTAGGAGGAATAGATCACATCAATATTATCATAGCAATAGTTAACTCCATAATCTACAAGAGATCATGATCATAGCATAAACCAAGTACTAACACGGTGCACGCACTCTCACCTTTACACACATGCAGGAGGAATAAACTACTTTAATAACACATCACTAGAGTAGCACATAGATAAATTGTGATACAACATGCTGCAATCTTAAAGAGATATAAATAAGCACCTCACTATGCCATTCAATGAGTAAGTATTCCATGAAATATAGCCTAAGAGACCCACACGGTGCACACACCGTCACCTTTACACACGTGGGACTAGGAGTCTCCGGAGATCACATAGGTAAAACTCACTTGACTAGCATAATGACATCTAGATTACAAGCATCATCATATGAATCTCAATCATGTAAGGCAGCTCATGAGATTATTGTATTGAACTACATAGGAGAGAGATGAACCACATAGCTACCGGTACAGCCCCGAGCCTCGATGGAGAACTACTCCCTCCTCATGGGAGCAGCAGCGGTGATGAAGATGGCGGTGGAGATGGCAGCGGTGTCGATGGAGAAGCCTTCCGGGGCACTTCCCCGCTCCGGCAGAGTGCCGGAACAGAGATCCCGTCCCCGGATCTTGGCTTCGCGATGGCGGCGGCTCCGGCAGGTTTCGTGGGTTTCGTCAATTGGTATCGGGTTTTCCGATCCAGGGGCTTTTATAGGCGAAGAGGCGGCGCAGGGGGTCGAAGGGCTGGCCAAACCCTAGGGGGCGCGGGCCCCCTAGGCCGCGCCGCGGTATGGTGTGGTGGGCTCGTGCCCCCTCTCGGTCCCTCTCGTGTGTTCCGGATGCTTCCGGGATTCTAAGATCTTTGGCGTTGATTTCGTCCGATTCCGAGAATATTTCGTTACTAGGATTTCTGAAACCAAAAACAGCAGAAAACGAGAACTCGGCACTTCGGCATCTTGTTAATAGGTTAGTTCCGTAAAATGCACGAATATGACATAAAGTGTGCATAAAACATGTAGATAACATCAATAATGTGGCATGGAACACAAGAAATTATCGATACGTTGGAGACGTATCAGCATCCCCAAGCTTAGTTCCGCTCGTCCCGAGCAGGTAAAACGATAACAAAGATAATTTCGGAGTGACATGCCATCATAAACTTGATCATACTATTTGTAAAGCATATGTAGTGAATGCAGCGATCAAAACAATGTATATGACATGAGTAAACAAGTGAATCATAAAGCAAAGACTTTTCATGAATAGCACTTCAAGACAAGCATCAATAAGTCTTGCATAAGAGTTAACTCATAAAGCAATAATTCAAAGTAAAGGTATTGAAGCAACACAAAAGAAGATTAAGTTTCAGCGGTTGCTTTCAACTTGTAACATGTATATCTCATGGATATTGTCAACATAGAGTAATATAATAAGTGCAATAAGCAAGTATGTAAGAATCAATGCACAGTTCACACAAGTGTTTGCTTCTTGAGGTGGAGAGAAATAGGTGAACTGACTCAACATTGAAAGTAAAAGAATGGTCCTCATAGAGGAAAAGCATCGATTGCTATATTTGTGCTAGAGCTTTGATTTTGAAAACATGAAACAATTTTGTCAACGGTAGTAATAAAGCATATGCATCATGTAAATTATATCTTATAAGTTGCAAGCCTCATGCATAGTGTACCAATAGTGCTCGCACCTTGTCCTAATTAGCTTGGACTACCCGGATTATCACCGCAATACATATGCTTTAACCAAGTTTCACAAAGGGGTACCTCTATGCCGCCTCGTACAAAGGTCTAAGGAGAAAGCTCGCATTTGGATTTCTCGCTTTTGATTATTCTCAACTTAGACATCCATACCGGGACAACATAGACAACGAGATAATGGACTCCTCTTTTAATGCTTTAAGCATTTGACAACAATTAATTCTTTTCTCATTAGAGATTTGAGGATATTTGTCCAAAACTGAAACTTCCACCATGAATCATGGCTTTAGTTAGCGGCCCAATGTTCTTCTCTCACAATATGCATGCTCAAACCATTCAACTCAGTGTAGATCGCCCTTACTTCCGACAAGACGAACATGCATAGAAACTCACATGAAATTCAACAATGAGTTGATGGCGTTCCCCTAGTAAACATGGTTATCGCACAACAAGCAACTTAATAAGAGATAAAGTGCATAATTACATATTCAATACTACAATAGTTTTTAAGCTATTTGTCCCATGAGCTATATATTGCAAAGGTGAATGATGGAATTTTAAAGGTAGCACTCAAGCAATTTACTTTGGAATGGCGGGAAAATACCATGTAGTATAGGTAGATATGGTGGACACAAATGGCATAGTGGTTGGCTCAAGTATTTTGGATGCATGAGAAGTATTCCCTCTCGATACAAGGTTTAGGCTAGCAAGGCTTATTTGAAACAAACACAAGGATGAACCGGTGCAGCAAAACTCACATAAAAGACATATTGAAAACATTATAAGACTCTACACCGTCTTCCTTGTTGTTCAAACTCAATACTAGAAATTATCTAGACCTTAGAGAAACCAATTATGCAAACCAAATTTTAGCATGCTCTATGTATTTCTTCACTAATAGGTGCAAAGTATATGATGCAAGAGCTTAAACATGAGCACAACAATTGCCAAGTATCACATTACCCAAGACATTATAGCAATTACTACATGTATCATTTTCCAATTCCAACCATATAACAATTTAACGAAGAGGAAACTTCGCCATGAATATTATGAGCTAAGAACACATGTGTTCATATGAACCAGCGGAGCGTGTCTCTCTCCCACACAAGCATGATGTAATCAATTTATTCAAACAAAAACAAAAACAAAAGCAAACAAACAGACGCTCCAAGAAAAAGCACATAAGATGTGATGGAATAAAAATATAGTTTCAGGGGAGGAACCTGATAATGTTGTCGATGAAGAAGGGGATGCCTTGGGCATCCCCAAGCTTAGACGCTTGAGTCTTCTTGATATATGCAGGGGTGAACCACCGGGTGCATCCCCAAGCTTAGAGCTTTCACTCTCCTTGATCGTAGTATATCATCCTCCTCTCTTGACCCTTGAAAACTTCCTCCACACCAAACTCGAAACAACTCATTAGAGGGTTAGTGGACAATAAAAATTAACATGTTCAGAGGTGACACAATCATTCTTAACACTTCTGGACATTGCATAAAGCTACTGGACATCAATAGATCAAAGAAATTCATCCAACATAGCAAAAGAGGCAATGCGAAATAAAAGGCAGAATCTGTCAAAACAGAACAGTCCGTAAAGATGGATTTTATTAGGCCACCAGACTTGCTCAAATGAAAATGCTCAAATTGAATGAAAGTTGCGTACATATCTGAGGATCATGCTCGTAAATTGGCATAATTTTCTGAGCTTCCTGCAGGGCAGTGGGCTCAGATTCGTGACAGCAAAGAAATCTGGAACTGCGCAGTAATCCAAATCTAGTACTTACTTTTCTATCAACGGCTTTACTTGGCACAACAAAACACAAAACTAAGATAAGGAGAGGTTGCTACAGTAGTAAACAACTTCCAAGACACAAATATAAAACAAAGTACTGTAGCAAAATAACACATGGGTTATCTCCCAAGAAGTTCTTTCTTTTTAGCCATTAAGATGGGCTCAGCAGTTTTAATGATGCACTCGCAAGAAATAGTATTTGAAGCAAAAGAGAGCATCAAGAGGCAAATTCAAAACACATTTAAGTCTAACATGCTTCCTATGCATAGGAATCTTGTAAATAAACAAGTTCATGAAGAGCAAAGTAACAAGCATAGGAAGATAAAACAAGTGTAGCTTCAAAAATTTCAGCACATAGAGAGGTGTTTTAGTAACATGAAAATTTCTACAACCATATTTTCCTCTCTCATAATAACTTTCAGTAGCATCATGAGCAAACTCAACAATATAACTATCACATAAAGCATTCTTATCATGAGTCTCATGCATAAAATTATTACTCTCCACATAAGCATAATCAATTTTATTAGTTGTAGTGGGAGCAAATTCAACAAAGTAGCTATCATTATTATTCTCATCAAGTGTAGGAGGCATAGTATAATCACAACAAAATTTACTCTCAGCAGTAAGTGGCACCAAAAGACCATTATCATTATCATCATCAGAAATAGGAGGCAAAGTATCATCAAAGAAAATTTTCTCCTCAATGCTTGGGGGACTAAAAATATCATGAAAACCAGCTTCCCCAAGCTTAGAACTTTCTATATCATTATCAACAATGGTGTTCAAAGCGTTCATACTAATATTACTACCAAGCATGCAAATAAGATTTCATAGGTTTTTTAATTTTCGCATCAAACAATCCATGTTTTAAATCAGGAAATAGAATAAGAAGCTCACTCTTGTACATTATGCCAAACTAGTGTAAACAAGAAACAACAAGATGCAATTGCAGGATCTAAAGGAAATAGCTTTGAGCACACACACAACGGCGCAAGAAAAATACTTTACCTGAGACCGTAGTATGAGAGCCTTTTACCTTTCCTCCCCGGCAACGGCGCCAGAAAAGTGCTTGATGTCTACGGGAGCTTCTATTCTTGTAGACAGTGTTGGGCCTCCAAGAGCAGAGGTTTGTAGAACAGCAGCAAGTTTCCCTTAAGTGGATACCCAAGGTTTATCGAACTCAGGGAGGAAGAGGTCAAAGATATCCCTCTCATGCAACCCTGCAACCACAAAGCAAGAAGTCTCTTGTGTCCCCAACACACCAAATAGGTGCACTAGTTCGGCGAAGAGATAGTGAAATACAGGTGGTATGAATAAGTATGAGCAGTAGCAACAGTGCCAGAAAAGTGCTTGGCGTGTAGTTGATGGTGGTGGTATTGCAGCAGTAGTAACGCAGTAAAACAGTAAACAAGCAGTAGTAACGCAAGTAGTAGTAACGCAGCGAGTAGTAAACAAGCAGTAGTAACTCAGCAGTATTTAGGAACAAGGCCTAGGGATTACACTTTCACTAGTGGACACTCTCAACATTGATCACATAACGAACAGATAAATGCATACTCTACACTTTTGTTGGATGATGAACACATTGCGTAGGATTACACGAACCCTCAATGCCGGAGTTAACAAGCTCCACAATAATGCTCATGTTTAAGTAACCTTTAGTGTAAGATAGATCAACGATACTAAACCAAGTACTAGCATAGCATGCACACTGTCACCTTCATGCATATGTAGGAGGAATAGATCACATCAATATTATCATAGCAATAGTTAACTCCATAATCTACAAGAGATCATGATCATAGCATAAACCAAGTACTAGCACGGTGCACGCACCGTCACCTTTACACACATGCAGGAGGAATAAACTACTTTAATAACACATCACTAGAGTAGCACATAGATAAATTGTGATACAACATGCTGCAATCTTAAAGAGATATAAATAAGCACCTCACTATGCCATTCAATGAGTAAGTATTCTCGTGAAATATGGCCTAAGAGACCCACACGGTGCACACACTGTCACCTTTACACACGTGGGACTAGGAGTCTCCGGAGATCACATAGGTAAAACTCACTTGACTAGCATAATGACATCTAGATTACAAGCATCATCATATGAATCTCAATCATGTAAGGCAGCTCATGAGATTATTGTATTGAACTACATAGGAGAGAGATGAACCACATAGCTACCGGTACAGCCCCGAGCCTCGATGGAGAACTACTCCCTCCTCATGGGAGCAAGCAGCGGTGATGAAGATGGCGGTGGAGATGGCAGCGGTGTCGATGGAGAAGCCTTCCGGGGCACTTCCCCGCTCCGGCAGGGTGACGGAACAGAGATCCTGTCCCCCAGATCTTGGCTTCGCGATGGCGGCGGCTCTGGCAGGTTTCTGTGGGTTTCGTCAATTGGTATCGGGTTTTCTGATCCAGGGGCTTTATATAGGCGAAGAGGCGGCGCCAGGGGGTCGAAGGGCTGGCCAAACCCTAGGGGGGCGCGCCCCCCCTAGGCCGCGCCAGGGTATGGTGTGGTGGGCCTGTGCCCCCCTCTGGTCCCTCTCGTGTGTTCTGGATGCTTCCGGGGATTCGAAGATCTTTGGCGTTGATTTCGTCCGATTCCGAGAATATTTCGTTACTAGGATTTCTGAAACCAAAAACAGCGAGAAAACGAGAACCGGCACTTCGGCATCTTGTTAATAGGTTAGTTCCAGAAAATGCACGAATATGACATAAAGTGTGCATAAAACATGTAGATAACATCAATAATGTGGCATGGAACACAAGAAATTATCGATACGTTGGAGACGTATCAGTGGTCTGGGCAACCACCAACCCTAAGCTGCGCACCCCGCTCCCCTCCCCGACTGCCCCTCTCTCCGACTGGTGGCTGGAGGTAGTCCAGCAGCGGCCCGTGGGCCAGCGTAAGATGGTGAACTCCCTCATCTCCCTCGTTATCCGGAGCCTATGGCTCGAGCGCAATGCTCGCGTTTTCGACAACTTCGAAACCAGCCCTCACGAGCTTGGTCGCCGGATTAGAGAGGAGTGGCATCTGTGGCTCTCTAGTCGTGGTTTAGGTAGACACCAGGGGGAGGAGTAGCCTCTGTTTGGATGGGTGGTGTGGCCGGCTCCGTCTGTGTGCAAGTTCTATCTCTGTACTGGACGTTGTCCCTTTCCCCTTTGAGCTTAATACAAAACACGCGGTCTCCTTCTACTTTATGTTAATCGCTGGAGACGCACAAAATGACCGTTAGGCGACAGGCGGGCGACGCGGGTGGCGATCTCGCCACCCAATCGCCGGCGACGGGGCCGCCGCTGCGGGATCTGTCGGCTTCAGGAGCGCTGCGGTGTGGTCCGGCAACATCCAAGGAGCCGGAGGAGAGGCCGTCGGCCCTTTTTTCGGTGGTGCCTGTGGATGTTGCGGGCTGCTCATCGGAGAGATCCTTCGGGAGTCGTTTCTGGGCGTTGCAACCGGACGAAGAAGGTGACGAGAGTGACGATGAGGAGCTTGTCGCGTCTGGAGATGAGGAATCGCCGGTCAGAGAAGGAGTTCGTCTGGCATCCTACCTTTGCCGTACTCCTTCGCCGTCGCAAAATGCAGACCTTTCCGAAGATCCAGCTGAGCTTAACCAGAGGCAAATGAAGAGGTTACGGCGGCGGGATGTTCAGCGTCTAGCGACCCGAGCGGCGATTTTCTTCTCTTCAAGCGCAGGTACGGATTTTTCATCCTCTCCGGCATCGGTCAAGAAAGCTAGATCGTTGGATCACATAAAATTGCCGGTGCTCGAGCCGTCAGTCTTTGTGGACGATGACAATGGAGGTTGGACGATGGTTCATCGGCGGCGTTGGTCGCCGGCGTCCATGTCAGGGAACCAAGATCCGGGGTTGACGGAAATTTCAAAATCGTTGACTGTGGACCAGGCTCGGTTGCGGGCCGGGACACAGAGACTCGGGCGCTGTTTGGGCCCAAAGTTTAGGCAGGCAAGTCAACCTCGCGATCGTTTGGAAGGCGATCGCGTTCCGAGGATAGCCAAGGTGGGTGAGGCGTCGATCGGATTTGCCTTTCGCAAATTTCTTGGCTTGACCTGGAAGAAGAGTTCAGCGGCGGCTCCAGTCATCCGTCGTCGTACTGTCGAGATCGCCATGAGTGGAGACGGAGGCCGGGGTGGGTTCAACCCCGGGCGAGGTGGTTTCAACGCGGGGCGCAGAGGTTTTGGAGGTGGTCGTGGAAACTACGGCGGCCGCGGTGAGTTCGGTGGTGGCCGCGGCGATTTTGGTGGTGGCCGTGGTGACCACGGCTTCGGTGGCGGGCGCGGCAACTATGCTGCCGGTCGTACTAGCTATGGCGCTGGCCGTGGTGGCTACGGCAACAACCGAACAGATTATGGTCCGAGAGGGAGATTTGCTCAAGGTGCTGGTCGTGATTATGCTGGCTATGGCACTGGGCGTGGTCAACAGGGCCATGGTTTTGGTGTCGGCGGGGGAAACCGCAACTTTGTGCAAGGTGAATCAAGCGGCTCGGCTGGCTCGAGCTATGGTGGAAACAGAGAGAATTCGCGCTATGGAGGTAATCAGAGTCGGTGGAACAATGGGCGGGGTGGCGCCATGGCAAATCAGAGTAGGGGGCAGGTCTCAGATGGTGCTCTTCGTGGAGGCATCGACGCCGTTCTCTTGCAGCAGACTGTTGAGGCGGTTGTGGCGGCTGTGACAGCTGCTACAAAGCCCAAGGAGGTTGTGGCAGAACAACCTAATTTGGCGGTGCACTCTTCTGAACCGGCGGCTGGGGTTACTAATGTTGTTGAGGATCCGGTTGCGGAACCTATTTCATCGGTATCACAACCATTGGGGATGACACAGAGCGCTCCCCAAGCTTCTGGGCCTGCGGCTATTGACAAGGAGAGTGACGGTCAGGGTGCATCTAAGAAGAAAAAGGAGGAGAAAGCTGGTTGCTTTCGGTGCAAGAAGCCGGGGCATTATATTGATGACTGCCCTACTCCTTTCTGCGATATTTGTGAGTCTATTCATCATATCACATCTGCCTGTCATCTTTTAAATGCTCCTAAACCAACTGCTATCCTTCATGGTTATGCAAATGAGGGGCTTATGTTTTTTGAGCTTGCATGTGGGGTATTCAAGGCTAAGGCAGAAAATCCAAAACTGGCAAAGGTAATGGTTGAAGGTATTACTTTGACTATTCCAGAAATTATTGAACAGCTCAAGAAGATTGTTCCTTCGGAAAAGTTTATTTGGGAGGTTTTTCATTTCAAGGATAATATTTATAGAGTTAAACTTCCCAGTAAGTTAGAGGTCCAACGATTGAAGAATTTTGGCACATACATTTGCACTGACAAGGAGGCTTGTCTGGCTTTTGACTCATGGTCCTCTGTGGAGGAGCCCTTACACATGCTTCCAGAGGTTTGGGTTCGTGTTTCGGGGTTGCCATCGGATGTTAGATCGGACTATTTAACCCTATGGGGAGTGGGAACTCTATTTGGAAAAACTCTAGACGTGGATATGGCTTATACTCGCAAGAATAAAGTGCTAAGAACCAAGATTGGGTGTCTTGATCATAGACTTATTCCTCGCAGATAGTGACATGTTCATAAGGAGAGGTTTTTATAAGCTACATTTTGAAGTTGAGCTTGAGGATGAGTCTCATGAGGTTACTATGGTGGAGGCAAATAATGGATCTGATGGAAATAATGGAGATAATCAAGGTGAAGAGAAGAATGGAGATGCACATGATATGGACATGGATGGTAGGGATAAGGGCATAGAAGGGGCATCTAAAGGTAATGATCAAGTTGGCTCAAATTCTAATAAAGGAGGAGATGTTATGCAAGAACAATGTGATTTTTTAGAGGATATCCAATTTGGGTCTGTGGATGTTAAGTGTGTCTCTCCAGGTAACCAGAGTGTTGTAAAAAAAATCGAGCTGTTCTGTCCCTATTTTATTACATACATCTAATTCCAATTCTTTGGCACAAAATGACAAACTTTGCACGTTTTCCGATGTAGATATACTGAACAGAGTTGCTACTCCGGGATTGGTGAGTACGGGGATCAGTGCACTGAGCAGACAGCCTGCTACTGGGCAGGATCTGCCTGCTGCTGCGCCTGGCACGCATGGTGCGTATGGAGGGCCGCCAGCTGGCCGACAGCTCGCTGCTGCCTCTGCTGTCGCCTCGCCCCGGGACACGAGCGGCGCAGCTGATTCGCTGCATGCTACTGGCAAGCTGTTGGCTGGTTCGCTGCAGGCTGTGGCAAGTGGGCGTGCTGCGGCTGAGGCGGGATTGTCTGTGCCAAGAAGAAGCACTTCGCCGGTTGCGGTGAAGCACACCGCGCCGCAGAAGATCCAGGCGGTGGCGGTCAGCCAGTCAGAGCTGAGCGCGCCACGCGAGGGCAACCAGATGCCAATGATTGGCGCCATGCAAGATGGATTGGCTGTGCAGCATTCTGCTAGGGTCCTTGGTGGGCCTGATGGTGAGTTTTTGGCAAATAATTTAGATGATTTAAACTTCGGTGTTTCGCAGCGTTTTGATCTTGATTGGTCTTCTGATTCTGTACATGATATGAATATTTGTGACAATGTAGGAGTGGGATCGGGGGTTCGTTGGAACATTCTAAGGGACGTAATACCGTCGACGTTTTGGCAATGGCTAAGGGTGATGGCTTATGTGCCACGAAAGAAGTGATGGGGGTTGCCTCATCTTCAGTCCATGTTGGTAAGCCCTTAGATTCTATTGTATCCTGTTCTGTGAAGGTGAAATCTAGTGTGAGTTTAGAAGTTATTGATAATTCTGTCGACATCTCAGCAGTTCGACCCACTACGGAGGAGGTCATTGCTTTTGGTGGAATTCCGAAGCCTTCACTTGGGGTGAGGTCTAGTGCTAGGCTGGCTGGGCAGCCCGATGGAGATATGTTTCAAATGGACAAGGCTATGAGGATTGCACAGTCGAGGGATGCCTCGGGTGTAGGTAAGTCTCTATCTTCTAAACTTTCTATTGTCAATATGCCAGATGATGAGATTATGCATAAGGCGGAACGGTTGGGGATTTCTTTAGGTCATTCTGAAGGAGAGGTAGTAAAATCTATTAGAGGAATTAAATTGTTAGAAGAGGAACGGATATTAACTATGCTGCAAAAAAATATAGATGAGTATATAAATAAGGAGGATGATCCATCAAATCTTGTTATGTCTAAAGTTTCTACTTTATGTAGTGACCTCGGCGGAGGATGATTGCATCCCACTGGATTTAGATGATCATTTGGAACATCTAGATCCGGTGATTAAGGAAAAGAGGTCTAGGGTCAGGAAAGTCTATGATACTACAAATATTCGTAAAAGTACAAGGAGAAGAATTAAGCGGCAATTTTCATAATGCAGAATATTAAAGGTATAAACTGGAATCCCGGGGGTTTTGGGGATACCGCTAAGCACCTGTTTGTAAAAGAGGCAATTAGGGAACACAAATTAGACTTTGTAGCTTTATTGGAGACTCGGACGGTCTAATTTCTCTATTCCTTTTTAAATCAGCTTGGCTGCGGGATATAACTACTCCTGGTTTTGTTTACCACCACATGGTCGATCCGGGGGCATTTTAGTTGGTATTAATTCGGACACGCTCGAAGTGCTCAAAGTGAGTACTCGGAGATTTTTGTGTTAAATTGCATATTAAGTGTAAAAGGGATGGTTTTGAATGGATTCTTGTGCCTGTCTATGGGGCTGCCCAAGATGCGCATAAGGCTGAGTTTTTAGCGGAACTAGTACGTATTTGTGAGACCGAAACATTACCTATGTTGGTAGGTGGTGATTTCAACATCATTCGAAAACGTGATGAAAAGAATAATGATAATTTTAACGCTCGTTGGCCTTTTGTTTTTAATGCCATTATTGAGCATTTGAACCTGCGTGAAATTGTTCTTTCGGGAAGACAGTTTACGTGGGCAAATCGTAGGGAGGTACCAACCTATGAGAAATTGGATAGAGTGCTTGCCTCTATTTCTTGGGAACAAAAATTCCCCCTTGTCACTGTGCGGGCATTGACAAGAGCGGAATCTGACCATACTCCGATTCTTATCGACTCAGGGGTGAAAGCACACTTGGGTAATAAACCAAAGTTCTCCTTTGAGTTGCATTGGCTGCGACAAGAAGGATTCTTTGATATGATTGCAAAGGAGTGGAAGTCGGTACTAGTGGGATTAAACCCAATGGATGTATGGTTGAATAAATTGAGGCATATCAGAAGATTCCTTAAAGGATGGGCAAAGAACCAAAGTGGGCAATATAAAAAAGAAAGGGATAGGTTAATATGTATTATCGATGGGTTAGATTTGAAGGCCGAAACGAACAGTTTATCGACGGTAGAGAGAGAATCGCTTAAAGATGCAAATGAGAAACTGAATAGATTGCGAAGAGAGGAAGAGGCTAAGTGGGCGCAGCGAGCTAAGGTTAAGCATATACAGGAAGGGGGGAGCAATATGAGATACTTTCATTTGATTGCAAATGGGAAGCACAGGAGAAAGAAATTTTTTCAGTTAGAACAACACGAGGGAACTATTGTTGGGGAAGATAATTTGAAAGTATACATTACGGAGTTTTATAAAAAACTTTTTGGGGCTCCGATATCTAATAACATCTCCTTGGTTGAGGAAGAGGTGCAGGATATTCCTCAGATATCGACTGTCGAGAACGCGATCTTGACAGCCTTCTTTTCCGAGGAGGAGGCTCACGATGCACTTTTTCGGATGGAGGGTAATAAAGCGCCGGGGCCCGATGGCTTCCCAGCTGAGTTTTATCGAAATTTTGGGAAGTAATAAAAGATGATTTGATGGCGTTGTTCAATCAATTTAGTATTGGGGATTTGCCTCTTTACAAATTGAATTTCGGCGTCATAACTTTATTACCAAAGAAAGAGGATGCGGTGCAAATACAACAATATAGACCTATCTGTCTTTTGAATGTGTGTTTCAAAATCTTTACCAAAGCTGGTACAAATCGGATTACGGGAATTGCACCACGAGTTATAAGACCAACTCAATCCGCTTTTATGCCTGGCAGAAATATTTTAGAAGGGGTGGTCATTCTACATGAAACTATTCATGAGTTACATAATAAGAAATTAGATGGGGTTTTATTCAAGATTGATTTCGAAAAGGCATATGATAAAGTGAAATGGTCATTTTTACAACAGACTTTGAGGATGAAGGGGTTTGCCCTCGAATGGTGTAGGATGATCAATCAATATGTCCAAGGGGGTAGTGTAGGAGTTAAGGTAAATGATGACATTGGTCATTATTTCCAAACTAAAAAAGGGCTGAGACAAGGTGATCCTTTGTCACCTATTCTATTTAATATTGTGGTGGACATGCTTGCTATCTTAATTGAGAGAGCAAAAAATGACGGTCAAGTAGGTGGACTCATTCCTCACCTTGTTGAAGG
Source organism: Lolium rigidum (assembly GCF_022539505.1). Classification (NCBI taxonomy): domain Eukaryota; kingdom Viridiplantae; phylum Streptophyta; class Magnoliopsida; order Poales; family Poaceae; genus Lolium; species Lolium rigidum. Next base: position 10,348,684 of record NC_061512.1, on the reverse strand, counting down.
GGGGATCTCTATCCTACAGTATGCGGATGATACTACTTTTCATGGAACATGATTTACAAAAAGCAGTAAATATGAAACTGATTCTATGCCTTTTTGAAGAGCTATCCGGGCTTAAAATCAATTTTCACAAGAGCGAGATTTTTTGTTTTGGGAAGGCAAAGGAGGAAGTGGACCAAGTATAAACAGATCTTTGGATGTGACGTCGGGTCTCTACCTTTTAAATATTTAGGTATTCCTATCCACTTTAGAAAGCTTAGAATATCTGATTGGTATCCGAATGGAGACCCGATTTGAGAGCAAATTGGGATGCTCGGAAGGGCCGTTTATTGTCCTATGGTGACGAGACTAGTCCTTATCAATTCAGTGTTAACTAGCTTACCGATGTTCATGTTGTCTTTCCTAGAAATACCCGTTGGGGTAAGGAAAAGACCGGATTTTTATAGGTCTCGTTTCTTCCGGCAATCCGAGGAAAACAAAAGAAAATATAGGCTCACCAAGTGGAATATCGTATGCAGACCTAAGGATCAAGGGGGTCTTGGTATCGAGGTCATTGAATTGAAAAATAGATGTTTATTGAGTAAGTGGCTTTATAAACTTCTTAGCGAGGATGGGGTATGGCAAGAACTGCTGCACAACAAATACCTAAGACAAAAGACATTATCAGAGGTACAAGCTAAACCTACAGACTCTCCCTTTTGGAAGGGATTGATGAGGGTTAAAGAGGATTTTTTTAACAGAGGTTTTTTTAAGATTGGTAATGGTACTCATATCCGTTTTTGGGAAGATACATGGTTAGGAAATACACCATTAGCTCAACAATATCCATCCTTATATAGTATTGTGCATCATAAGAATGTAACGATGAGCTCATGTGTTAGCCCAAACACCTATGAATATCAGTTTCGAAAGGTTGTTATTGGGAAATAAATGGTCTCTATGGTTACAATTATGCAGGAAACTTATGAGGATTAATTTATCTGATGAGAAAGATCAATTTGTTTGGAAATTGACAACAAATGGTGTGTTTACCGTGAAATCTATGTATGAGGATCTCATGAATGACCATACCCCTTTCTTAAGAAAATACCTTTGGAAAGTTAAAGTTCCCCTAAAGATAAAAATATTTATGTGGTTCTTAAGCAATAAAGTTCTACTTACTAAGGATAATTTAGCCAAAAGAAGATGGAACGGTTGTACAAAATGTGTTTTTTGTGGCGAACGAGAGTCTATTGAGCATTTGTTCATCACTTGTCCTTTAGCTAAAATTCTTTGGCGTACGATCAATTTTACTTTTGCTCTCCCACCTCCATCCAATATTACCAATATGTTTGGTAATTGGTTGCATGGAGTTGATAGACAATCAAAGGCTTTCATCCGTATTGGGGTCTCTCGCCTTATGTTGGTCTATCCGGAGGACAAGGAATGATATTATTTTTAACAAGAAAACTTCCTTTCACTTTTTGCAGAGTTATCCATATGGTGACACCGGGTCCGAGTTGTGGGCACTTCGTCACCGGAAGGACAGCGGGATGCTATGGCTACCTGGATGCACACGGCTCCGGATGGTCGCTCGGGATATCTTGTGCCAGGCTGGTCGGCGTCACAATAGACGGTTACAATGAAGTGTAGTCCGTTTTCTCTTGTTTTCTTTCGCTGGTTGATTCTTGTATCAATCCTAGGCGATGCCTGAATTGTTTTAACCTTGTTTTGATACTCTATTAATAAAAGGCCGTGTGCATCATCATGATGCAGAAGCCGGGGTCATATTCCCCATTTCGAAAAAAAACAAAACACGCAGATCTCCTACGCGTACTCGAAAAAAAAGACAATTCAACTATTAGAGACAGTAACAATAGTAAGTATGTACAGATGCATTCTTGTTTCTTATTGGACATAACGGTTCACTATTACAGGCAGAAACAACATAATAAGTATATAGAGTTTAAAAACAACACGTTACAGCACAATATACAATAAGAATTGTTTGGGGTTATATTAAAAGTAAAAAAAAAATCACGCGGCAGCTTCCATCATCACCTTGCGCTGCTTACCATTAAGCTATGCCGGAATTCTTTCTCCATGTTTGTACGGAGCCCTCCCCAACCCCTCCTCCTCCCAACCCCTCCCCAACCCCTCCTCCTCCCGACCCCTCCCCAACCCTAACCGCCGCCGCCGCCGGCGGTAGCGCCGCCGGGGCAAAGACCCTCGGGGCGTGGCGGCGGCGGGGGCCTTTCCTCGCCGTCGTGGGGGGCGGCCGACGGGCTCTCCCCTCCTTGACGCATACGGCGGCGGCCGGCGCGGATGGTGATGGGCGGCGGCGGCTCTTGCGCTGCGGTCCCCCCTCCCCTCCCGAAGGCTTCCACCCGCAGCACACCGGTAGGGGCTGGTGGTGGGCGGCGGCTGCGCCATGCCCTCCCCCCCCCCGCCTCTCATCGGTGTGAGGAGGCGATCTCGGGCTTCTTCCGCGACACGAGGGCGCCCGGGGCAGCAGCCTTGGGTTCGACGGAGGAGGTGGCCCTCTTCTTCGCCGGAGAGGGTCGGCTTGCGGTTGGTGGTGGTGGATCTTTTGATCTATCACCGCGATCCGGCGGCGAGATGGAGGTGCATGGAAGCCGGCGATGGTGTCGCCGGTGGAGGGTTGGTTCCGCCAGCCCGGGATGGTCGCCGACGTGGGGGTCCGATCTGAATAAAGGCGGCGGTCCTAGGGCCTCTCTTGCGTGAAGAGGAGGACCTACCGGAGGCCTGGACTCCTGGTCTGGCCGGGGGGTTGAGTTCCGGAAGGCTCTGCCAGCGAATGTAACAGTGCTTTGCCTGGAGTTTGCTGGATCGGAGGTATTCGGTCGTGCACACCCATGCTTTTATTCCGACCGATTGGTTCTGGAGGGAGCGGCGCGAAGCTTTTTTTCTGTGTTGACATCAAGTGACTATGGATCCATGATGAAAGTCGGAAGAAGAGAATTTCATGAAGGCCGGAGGGGAGGACTAGCTAAGGGAGGTTCAAGTCTTCGCGCTGTTGAGGGACTTGCTTGGTGTTTCGGGCTTCACAGCAGCGGTATGAAAGTGGGGGCGACAACACAGGTGAAGTGCAGAGTCCTACCTTTCAGGGTGAAAACTCAAGGTCTGGCCTTAATTGGTTGTGCCTGGCAATGACCTTGGTGGAGGCATTGTTTTGAGAGCGGGGACTATCTTCAGGGTGAAAACCTAAGATCTTTGATCGGGCGACGACGGTGTTTGAGCACTGTTCCCTTCTTGGAGGCGTCTTTTTTGGAGAGTCTGTAATTCAGGTGTTGTCTTGACGGTGGATGTATTACTGTTGTTAGGCCCGAGATACTGTAGCGGGACTTTTGTTTTTTAGTTTTCTTTTCTTGTTTTTGGCTGTGTGCATCCGTAGTTCCATTAGGGCGGTGCGTTGTTGCAGAGGCTGGGTGTAATTGGTATCTTCTTGATATTAATATATTCCCTTTATCGAAAAAAATGTTTGTACGGAGGTACAAACACAACTTGCTGCACTGACGATCAGAGTTTGCACAATGGGAATGCAGAACCTGCATGGTTCTATCTCCTCGTCGTCAGATCAGTAGTACCTCTTCAACTCGTCGCTGATACGTTGAGGCAACTCCCCGCTATCCTGCAGATCGACCCGAACAAGGTTTGGTCGGACCACGGCAAGATTCAGTGCGGCCTCGGGCCATTGCACATTGCCACGTAGACTAACAAACTGAAGGAATCGGAGGCTTGGTGCGGTGAAGACACAAGAAGGGCTAGCAGCCCCAGTTGTTGAAGGGAACTCATCTTCTGGAGAGCACTCTCTAGTGCAGCTCCATGTCTAGTATGCACGAATCCGATCAGCTTCAGTTCTCGAAGTTTGGTCATCTTGAGCAACGGACAACTTTGTTCCCATTCTCCTTCTTCAGCGGGCTTGACACCGAGGAGTGTTTGCAACTCATCCAGCTCTTCTGCAAGCACATTTGGAAGCGTGAGCTCTTCTGCAAGCACATGCCGCAGAGTCTTAATCTTCCAGAAGCACGGGTGAATCTTGTCAACTGTAGTATTCCTTATGTCCAGCGTCTGCAGTTTGAGTAGTCTATTAATGCTCGACGGGAGGTATCCTAGGGTCCGGCAGTTAATACAAAGGTACCGCAAATGGATCAGGTCACCAATCTCCTTGGGCAACTTCTTGAACCTCAATCCCCGTAGTTCCATTACACGAAGGAACTTGGACCCACATAAAAACTTGAGGTTATACCAGGTCATATCGACGATGTGATCTTCCTCTGGGCACCTGTATATAATGGAGCGCAGTTTGGGAAACTCGTTGCTGAATGTGGTATACCTGCCTGCGTTCATCTGAAAACAGAGGCGGCGCACCGATGGTGGCACAAAGGCATTATATATGTCGTGGACCTCAAAAAACCCAGCCTCATGAGCCTCTGACTGCAGCAAATCCGCGAGGTTTTGGTGAACTCCAACATATCCAAAGCCACCACACATATCCATACTTTCAACCTCAACAAGGCATCTCAAAACCAATTCCTTGAGGTAATCGTCACCCAGCTCCTCCATTGTTTTCCCCTTGTGTGGCCTGAGGAATCCCTCGGCGATCCACATCCTCACCAGCCCTTCGGCGGCCATACGGGTATTCTTGGGATGTGTGGCGAAGTAGAGCAAGCATGACTTGAGGTCGTTGGGAAGGTCTTCAAAGCTTGCCCAGAACACTCTCTCCATCGTGCTTGTTTTTGACATGCTAGCTTGTGATGTTGCAGGGCCTTCATGGCCTTGTGCAGCTTGTTCCAATCCTGTGGTTCCAGCACTGAGATCTCTCAGCACTGCTTCCCACTGCCCCGGCCGCTCCTTGAATCGGAGTAGTCCTGCCAGAATCACTATAGCCAGAGGGTAGCCCCCAGTTATATCGTACACAACTTTGTCGTACTTTCTCATCTTTTCCTTTTCATCGGATAAATCTTTCCTCAAGACCCTCAAACAGAAAAACTGCCAGCTCGTTTCTATATCCAAACGGCTCAACAGGTGGATTGCATTCATGCTTTCTTTGTTCATGCTATTAGCATGCCACGCGACTTCTTCGTTCTGAGTGTCCTGTATGAGCACCACCCGGCTGCCATTATTGTCATCCGGTAGGCACGCCTTCAACCAGTTGAGCATGGGTTTGGACGATATGCCCTTAATAATCATCAGGAACCTCTTATTGGCAAGGAGGTTGCGGAATTTTATAGCGATATCAGTTCCTTCCTCCGTCCGAGAAATTCCTTGTCCTTCCCAAATCTGCTCATGTGCTATTTGATAGACCTCTTGCAGTAGGCTTTCTGTGTTGAAATTGGTGTACAAAACACGATGCAATGATACATCAAACCTTCCCTTCATCTTATCACGGATAATGCATGCGAGTGTGGACTTTCCAACACCGCTCTCCCCAACTATGGATATGAACATTTGCTCAGGATGATCTTTATGAAGCAGCATTTCCTCAAGATTGTTCACGTCGTGGTCCAAACCCACGGCATACCGATAATCATCCCTCCTGTACATTGTGTACTATATTATTTTACTACTATTACGAGGTTAAAATTATATATATATATCCACATCATTAAAATTATCTTAACCAAGTTGACATGGTATATCACTTTGAAAATCAAACATTTGGAGAAACTAGGACCATCAAATCGCCGTAAAGAACGCCCAGTAATCATTGGAAGAACCAACACCGCCCCTCTGTCGATGCGTATTTGACAATGGTGTGGCTATTTCTCAGTCAACTGAGAACTAACTTCGTTCTCAGTTAGATGATGTCCTCAAATCTCGGTTGCAACTAAGAGTTGCAACTGATAACTAGCACAAATCGCAAAGCAAATCTAACGTTGTAGTATTTAATTAAGCACAAACTTAGTTCTTAGTTCTTAGCTAGCTAAGAACTAGCAAAACCCATTAAACAATGCCACACCAACCGTTATGGAAGTATTAGCATCAATCAGGAGATCGCCACAATCGACTCGATTGGAAAACAAATAAATTCACCAAACCCACAACAAACTAAATTGGAAAGGAAACACCAATCATGGAAATAAAAATCCCCTAATAAATGGGTTTGGGCAATGAATAACTTCCTGGCACTACCATGGTGTCTTTTGCCCTCTCATGTCTCACTGCCATTATCATCCTCCACACCACGTTGTGATCTTTTCACTCCTAACGGTGGTCTGACGATAACCTTATCAAGACAACAAATGGAACTGCCGTCGACTAATGGAGAAGTCTCGTGTGAGTACCTGTGCGGTGGGCAAACACGTATGTATGGTTGCATCTCTGAAAATTCCCCTTCTTAGCCAGTTCTTTTGTTTATCGTTGGTTGATATGCTTTTATGGTAGGATTTGTACATGGTCATGTCCTCGAGGATGAAGAATAGGGGGGGATCTGGGTGTGGCTATTCCTGCACGGATGCCAGCGCATGTGCAGAGGCCGATTGCAATAATGGCGACGTGATTGTAATGATGGTGACGTGCCGAAGGCAAGAGTGTTCATGTTGGACGTGGTGCCGCTGATGGCACTATGCACTGGTACTATTCGAGTCTCAGTGATTATGCTAGGTAGCCTAGACTTTTCAGAATTCTCAAGATCGGAGTGAGACCTATAAGAACAAGTACAATAAGTCCAAGTCAGCTAGGTATAAGGATTAAAATAATTATTGTTGCTTAGTTGGAGAAGAGATAAGAGGAGAGAGAATGTAAGTAGGATCTAGCTCTTGCACATGCTCCTAGACACCTTGGAGAGATAAAGGTGGGCCATCAATCAACAAAGTAGTACAATTTTGTAGCTAACTATTGTACATGTTGGCTATATGGCTGGCTATAGATGACATGACCATGTCTTGTAGCCAACACTTGACTCTACTATTTAACTTGTGCTCTAAATATGGTGGTGTGGGATGATGGCGGTTGACGAGGCAGCGGAGAGCTGCGGCGGTATCGGGCGGCAGAGGTAGATGTAGGACGGTGTGGTGGTCGTTGTCGCCGGTGGCCATGTCATGAGCTCTGTCTAGGAGCAGCAGTAGCCCCACAATCTGGAGGTGAAAAAGGAAGGTGTTGAGATGCCACCATGACAACGGCGGCCCTAAGGAGCAGTACCGCGGGTCAGATTTAATTTTTTCTGTATGTTCAAACCCATAGAGTACCTATAACCATCTACATGTTTTTTCTATGGCAGTTAAGTGAAAATTATGGCCGAGATTGTTATCTCTTAATCATGTACTTTCCCATGTATGCATACGGATAAGCTAGGATGCATGTGCTTCTTTTTGTAATTGTTGGTGTTTATTTCTGAAGGTATTATCAAGTTTTTGTAACCGAATGAACATATTCTTTTGTTTCCCTCAAAAAAAGTTTTTGTAACCGAACAGTAGTTCATGTAGATCACCTTGCAGGGTATAGAACAAAATATAAGATTTTTTTCCACTGCTTGATGATATGCAGAATGACTTTAATATTTACCCTCTGTTGTTCATTAAATTGTGTCACTGCTCATTCAGGTGGGTTTTTGGGGTATGAACAGGGTGAGGTTTCACAATTATTTGCTTCATTTAGGTTTGTTTAGCTCTAAAGTTTGTGTCAAAATCAGACATTTTTAGTCGTCTTTCTGTTTAAACGGGTGGACATTAAGAACCACCCTAAGTGTCATGGTGATTGAGATAATTGATTGCATAGTTTGCGAAGGCAAGAGTGTTCACGCTAGATGTGGTGCTGCTGATGGCACTATGTACTAGTATTATTTGAGATGCAATGACTATACTAGGTAGCCTAACCTTTTAGAATTCTTGAGATCGGAGCGAGATATATAAATGTGGTGGTGTAGGATACCGGTGGTATAGGGGGCAGCGGAGAGCTGCGGCAGTACTGGGCAGCAGAGGTGGATGTAGGATGGTGTGGTGGTCATTGTCACCGGCGGCCGTGTCATGAGTTTTGTGTAGGAGGAGCAGCAGACCCACTAGCTAGAGGTGTAATAGGGAGGTGTTGACATGCCTCCATGACAATGGCGTCCCCGAGGAGAAGTACTGCCGGTCTGATTTAATTATTTCTTTATGTTCAAAATCATATAGTAGCTCTAACCATCTACAAGTTTTTTCTATGGCAGTTACGTGAAAATTATGGCCGGCTTTTTATCTCTAAATCTTAACCTTTCCCATGTATGCATAAGCATAAGCTAGGATGCTGGTGCTTCTTTTTGTAATGGCTGGTGTTTATTTCTGAAGGTATTACCAAGTTTTTGTAAAAGAACAGTAGCCCATGTAGATAACCTACCATATATGTCCTCTTTCAGGTGGATTTTTGGGTTATGGACAGGGCGAGGTTTCACAGTTATTTGCTGCATTCAGGTTTGTGTAGCTCTTAAGTTTTTGTTCAAATCAGACTTGTTTTTTGTCGTCTTTCTGTTTAAACAGGCGGACATAAGGAACCACCCTAAGTGTCATGGTGATTGAGATAATTGGTTGCATAGTTTTCGAAGGCAAGAGTATTCACGCTGAATGTGGTGCTACTGATGGCACTATGCACTATATTAGTTGAGTTTAGTGACTATACTAGGTAGCGTGACCTTTTTAGAATTCCTGAGATCGGAGCGAGACCTATAAATGTGATGGTGTGGGATGATGGCGGTGGATGAGGCAGTGGAGAGCTGTGACGGTACTAGGCAGCAGAGGTGGATGTCGGACGGTATGGTGGTCTGTCACTGGCAGCTGTGTCATGAGTTTTGTATAGGAGCAGCAGCATCCCCACAAGCTAGAGGTGTAATAGGGAGGTGTTGAGGTGCCTCCATGACAATTGCATGCCCGAGGAGCAGTACCACGGGACCAATTTAATTTTTTATTTATGTTCGAAATCATATAGTATCTATAACCATCTACAAGTTTTCTATGGCAGTTAACTGAAAATTATGGCCGAGCTTTTTTTAGCTCTTATAATCGTGTCCTTTCCCATGTATGCATAAACATAAGCTAGGATGCAGGTTCTTTTTTTGTAATGGTTAGTGTTTATTTCTGAAAATATTATTATTATTTGTAACCGAACAGTAGTACATGTAGATCACCTTTCAGAACATAGATCAAAATATAATTTTTTTTCCACTTCTTAGGATGATATGATTAACTTCTAATTTATACCCTCTGTTGTTAATGGGGTCACCTCTCATTCAAGTGGGTTTTTGTGGTATGAACAGGCTGAGGTTTCCCAATTATTTGCGTCATTCAAGTTTGTGTAGCTCTAAAGTTTTTGATTGAATCAAACTTTTTTTGTCATTTTTCTGTTTAAACAGAAGGACATTAAGAACCACCCGAAGTGTCATGGTGATTGAGATAATTCATTGCATAGTTTTCCACATAGTAGTTATGCTCATTCATGTGTTCTACTCACCAAAATATTTAGAGTTGAAACATTATTTGAGTGACTGGATGAGTTATGTATGTTAGCTTGTGCTAATAGCATCTCATGTCTTGGTATCTTTTTAAAATCTGTGCTTGATATTGTTCTCTGCTTTTCGAAACTACAGAGCGTATTTTGAAGTGCTTTACATGAAGCAAAGGTGCAAGAAGGTAATTGATGCTCTAGGGAAAAAGTTTGACCATATCCTATCTCATGTTGTTCTACGTTAGCTAATAAGAAGAAAAAAACCTCTATTCTAGTATCAAGCTTGTTTCACAAACTCTGCAGATTGTTTACACTTGGGTAATGGTTAGCGATGTAAACTGTGTTCACACATTAGGGTTACTGGTTAGCTAATTAACTATTAGATCAAACTAACTATGTTTTCTTCTCCCTTTAGGAGGGAGAATATGATTTTTTAGACTAAAACTATTAGATTTTAGTATTTATTTGTTATATTCTTGGTTGACTTCTTTTGTCCATGAGAGTTCATCATTCAAGAGAAAACTATTTTCTTCTTCTTCAGTGTTCTTTTGTGCTCAAGTGGCTACTTTTTTCTTGATACTCCTCTTTCCAGTGTTCACTGTGCCGAGGCATTTTTTGTTCAATGATTTTTCTTGGATATTGTATATCATGAAAATATAATTGGTAGAAGGGAAATGTTTGGTTCCGCTATCCCCCAATGATAGTGCTATAATTTTATGAAACACCTCATGGTACTAATATTGCACTTTATAGTATTTAGATGGCAAATGTTTTGATCCGTGGATTTAGTGATAAAAGAAATATGATTTTGACAAGCATCAACAGGAGGACCGAGCAAAAAGGACGAAAGGAAGACGACAAGAGGGCAGATGTCACCTTTATAAAAAAATCATGTACAAACACTTTGTAACTATCTAAGTGAATCTTCAAGCGAATCTTCAGGCAATGTTGAATCTAAATATTTTTTAAATTCTAAGAGGGAATGAAGAGGAGCTACGTAACACATGTGAGTAACCGTGGAAACATACGAACATTTAACTAGTCTTTGTAGCTGCTGCTCTATCTTATTATTAAGTGCATAATTTACATGTGTGAAAAAAAAACATTTGCACCAACATCCACCTGTCTTGCATATGGACCCATCTCTTCTTCCTAACTAATACTCCAACTTGTTATTTTTAGGTGTTGCTATTAAGGATATGCAAATTGGCCATATATAAATCACCTCTGATTTTTTTTGAGAGGAATCACCTTTGTTATAAACATGCTATGGATATAACTGGCTGCCCACTGCGTTTTGTTCACTGGTAATTAATTCATGCATGTGTGTAAAAGCTGCTGCATGCATGCAAAGAAATCAGCACATGACACGTAAAAGTGACTAAATGCAAAAGGAAAATGCGACACTTCCAAAAACCGGAGGGAGACATCTTTCAATGTGTCACTGGAACTTTCCAGATACCTAGGCATGCCTTTGCACTTTGATAGGCTGAAAAATAGTATTTGTAACCTCTGAAAGAGAGCATAAGAGGATCCTGATTCAAACATGCTTTATCTAGCATATATATACATCCATATACTTGTTGTGGGCTTTGAAATTTCCCATTCAAATTTCCCATGTGGGCTTTGAAGTATACTCAATTAGCTAGTTTCATGTGGAATGATGAGGAAGGAAACAATAAAATTAATCTATCTAACTTGCCTTTGGTTGTATGAAAAAGGCTTTAGGGGGTTTGGTATCCATAATCTCCACGACTTAAATATTTTTCTTATAGGATCTTGGCAAAAGGTACATACAGTTACAAGGAGAAGGGTCACTTTGGAGAAGAGTAATTGAATCTAAGTACAACACTTGAAATCATAATACTTTATGTTCTCATGATGTGCAACCCTACACCTTTTGTAAGGGGTAGCATGGGCATCTAGAGCAGTAAAAATATGTTATAAATGGCATGTAGATAATGAATATCAATTAAGTTCTAGGAGGACATCTAGTTTTGAAACTCTCCACTGGCCACACAATTTTGCGACCTTTATTTTGTTTCAAACCAACAAAATAAACCATTGGAAAACGGTGGCATGGCACATAGATTAGAGGCACCTTTAGGAGAAATTTCACTAGGGCAATTACTTTTTCTAATGAAGACGACCAGCTTATCTGGCAATATGAAACTAAGGTTGTTTACTCTTTTACTTCAAAGAAATATATTGTTAACTTCAGGGGAATTCAACTCGTTTACCTTCCCTTTGTTTGGAAACCCAAAATCCCTCCTACGATTCAGTTTTCTGTGGTTGTTTTTGCAAAATAAAATCATCACTAGGGATAATCTTAGAGCTCAGAGCATGCCCAAACCAATGGAATGTGAGCTTTGCAAATAGGTAGAAACAGACAAGTACCTCATGTTTGAATGCATAATCTGTAGACTGACGTGGGATGATGTATTAATTAGAAGCTTTTGAATATCAATATCATATACTTTGAATCCATTATATCAAAATTGTTGTGTAACAGAAGATTTGTGCATTTTTAATGTAGTGTCTTCTTCCAACGTGTGGGGTGTGTGGATTAATGGAAAATAATAGTGTCTTTATCAAGGTTATTGTATTAATATTAAACAGGTGTGGCACTTTCTTCTCTCTTTTCTGAGAAACTAGAAGGTTCCCTTCAAGGACCTGAAAATGAAGCAGGGATCAATTTCCTCTAATCAACATATTCTTTGGGCGGAACAACAACTGGAGGCTAAGGCACCATTGGCGTACGACCAACCTCAAATTATATTACATCGTTAGGGCATAAGACAAGAGCAGCTTCGTTGTATATTTTAATGTGGGGGCATGCCATGGGGCATAATCTAACCCATATTATCAGTTGTAATGTATGCAACTCTCTCCCCTCATCCCATGAAGACCATTGTACAAGATATTTTTCTCCCTCTTATCTTCAATTCATTACCACATCTATCCTCCCGATGGAGTAATTTAGATCCACCTTCTTATTCCCATCCAAATCAAGGAACATGAGACTAGCAAAAAATATGGGATAGATGTGTCGGACAGTACACCTCCCCTGGCCTCTTTCCCCACTCTCGTCCATCGAATCCATGGGTATTCCATGTGCCGGACAATATGAGGTGGGATACCCGGGCAACTCCTTGAAGGTACGAATAGGGTTAGAGCTGAACGGTAGATTTCATCTTGTTGGGTTTTTTTTTCGAGAGTACGCGAACGCCTACCTTACTTTTATAGAAGGCAGAAGCAATATTTACAAGATTAGTCCTCTCGTGACAGCATAGAGAAGACTAAGGAACCTCCCTAGCAAAAACAAAAAAAGGACTACTCCCTAACCATTGTCTACAACTCCCACTCCTCTCTCCCTATGAATAGCCTTCTGCTTGGCTAGCTCCTCAATGGGTAGCGCTACAATGGCATCAGTGCTATGTTGTTGCGGAACATTGTTGAAGCACCACGCATTGCGATTCTTCCAAAGGAGATGCCCAATGGTGCACATCAACCCATCAAACCATTTGTGATCCGTTCGTCAGAACCTTTCCTGCTTAGCCAACCACCAGTCTTAGAGGTGACTATTTCTTCCTGGGACCTCAAAGTCTAGCCGCAACGCCACTTTGCTTTTGAACCAAACCTCTCTTGCGTAGACGCATTGGACTAACAGGTGGTCAGCCGTGTCCTCCTCTTGCAAACACACAAAACAGGGGGAAGTTCCCACCTGTAGCCCATGCTTAGCCCTCCGATCCGCAGTCCAGATACGATATTGATCTCCTAGCCACATGAAGAGCTTACTCTTATTGGCTGACTTGCTACCCCAGATTACGTTGCCTAGCTCAAACCTTGTATTACCATGGAGCAGGATCCGGTATGTAGACCTCACTGAGTATAGTCCAGAGGACGACCAAGGCCAAGAGAAATTGTCTGGCCTATCCACCTGTCTATGAACTGCGTTAGCCGCCCTCCAAATAACCACACATTCCATCGCACCTCTAGCCGCCAGTGTGGCTCCAATGTCCAGGATCCAACGATTGTCGAGCATCGCTTGTTCCTCATTTCTACAATTTTTCACTCTTGTACTGATATGCATAACAATCCTTGGCGCAAAATCAGAATCCGTCCGCCCATCGATCCATCTATCTGTCCAGAACATGACGTCCTGCCGATTTCCCAGCAAGGGAGGGCGCGCCACCCAGGCTCTTTCAGCCGTGGATCGTCCGTTTGCCCTGATTCTTTCGCCCACCGACGATTTTGCCCTAAAAATCACTATATATGTGGCCCCGAAGAGTTCTCGGGAGGGGAGTGTGATACGTCTCCAACGTATCGATAATTTCTTGTGTTCCATGCCACATTATTGATGTTATCTACATGTTTTATGCACACTTTATGTCATATTCGTGCATTTTCTGGAACTAACCTATTAACAAGATGCCGAAGTGCCGCTTGCTTGTTCTCGCTGTTTTTGGTTTCAGAAATCCTAGTAAAGAAATATTCTCGGAATTGGACGAAATAAAAGCCCAGAGGCCTATTTTCTCACGAAGCTTCCAGAAGTCCGAAGACGAAACGAAGTGGGGCCACAGGGGAGCCAAACCCTAGGGCGGCGCCCCCCCCTTGGCCGCGCCGCCCTGTCATCTGGGGCCCCTGTGCCCCCTCTCGACTTGCCCTTCCGCCTACTTAAAGCCTCCGTGACGAAACTTCCAATACCGAGAGCCACGATACGGAAAACCTTACTGAGACGCCGTCGCCGCCGATCCCATCTCGGGGGATCCCGGAGATCGCCTCCGGCACCCCGCCGGAGAGGGGAATCATCTCCCGGAGGACTCTACACCGCCATGGTCGCCTCCGGAGTGATGAGTGAGTAGTCTACCCCTGGACTATGGGTCCATAGCAGTAGCTAGATGGTTGTCTTCTCCCCATTGTGCTATCATTGTCGGATCTTGTGAGCTGCCTAACATGATCAAGATCATCTATCTGTAATTCTATATGTTGCGTTTGTTAGGATCCGATGAATAGAGAATACTTGTTATGTTGATTATCAAAGTTATGCTTATGTGTTGTTTATGATCTTGCATGCTCTCCGTTACTAGTAGATGCTCTGGCCAAGTAGATGCTTTTAACTCCAAGAGGGAGTACTTATGCTCGATAGTGGGTTCATGCCCGCATTGACACACGGGACAGGTGACAGAAAGTTCTAAGGTTGTGTTGTGCTCGTTGCCACTAGGGATAAAACATTAGTGCTATGTTCAAGGATGTAGTCACTAGTTACATTACGCACCATACTTAATGCAATTGTCCGTTGTTAGCAACTTAATACTGGAGGGGGTTCGGATGATAACCTGAAGGTGGACTTTTTTAGGCATAGATGCAGTTGGATGGCGGTCTATGTACTTTGTCGTAATGCCCAATTAAATCTCACTATACTCATCATGATATGTATGTGCATTGTCATGCTCTCTTTATTTGTCAATTGCCCAACCTGTAATTTTTTCACCCAACATGTTGTTCGTCTTATGGGAGAGACACCTCTAGTGAACTCGTGGACCCCGGTCCAATTCTCTTTACTGAAATACAATCTACTGCAATACTTGTTTTTATCGTTTTCTCTGCAAACAATCATCTTCCACACAATACGGTTAATCCTTTGTTACAGCAAGCCGGTGAGATTGACAACCTCACTGTTTCGTTGGGGCAAAGTACTTTGGTTGTGTTGTGCAGGTTCCACGTTGGCGCCGGAATCTCCGGTGTTGCGCCGCACTACATCCCGCCGCCATCAACCTTCAACGTGCTTCTTGGCTCCTCCTGGTTCGATAAACCTTGGTTTCTTTCTGAGGGAAAACTTGCTGCTGTGCTCATCATACCTTCCTCTTGGGGTTGCCCAACGAATGTGTGAAATACACGCCATCAAGCATATTTTCTGGCGCCGTTGCCGGGGAACTGAAGAAAAGCTACACCACAAAGATTTCTAACTCCCACGTCAACTACGCACCAAGCATATTTTCTGGCGCCGTTGCCGGGGAGATCAAGACACGCTGCAAGGGGAGTCTCCACTTCTCAATCTCTTTACTTTGTTTTTGTCTTGCTTTGTTTTATTTACTACTTTGTTTGCTGCACTAAATCAAAATACAAAAAAAATTAGTTGCTAGTTTTACTTTATTTGCTATCTTGTTTGCTATATCAAAAACACAAAAAAATTAGTTACTAGCATTTACTTTACTTATTTCATCATGTTTCCTTTTAATTTTACCACAAAGAACATACCGGTAGGACGTGGGTCTATAGTTGGGAGAAATAACATAGAAGAATTCTTCAACCATGTTAGTATCATTGAAAATTTTGAAGATAGACACTTGGTAGACCTTGCGCCTACTTATGAAATTGCTGCTGCGCATTTAGTTCGCTTGTTGGAAACCAAATTTGTTAATCTCAATCCTATAATCCAACACATGTTTTTCACACTTGGTGATATGGAAGAAGGGGAAAAGAAAGATTTTGTTTTAGAAACCCTTCTTAGAGAATTTGGTGGTCTAGCAAGAGAAGCTAGAAAGGTCTTTGCTGAATTTAATATGCTTGGTTCTCCTACTAATTTTGCTAGTCTCCTTGAAATGATGGATATGGATAGAATAAGATACACTAATAATATTGATGATGGTGGGGAGATCAATGCACCAATACCATGCAAGCTCCTAGCTATGAATGATGCACTAGAAAATAATTATGCTTGGCTTGTTCCTGAAAATTTGTTTGATGAGAGTAGCACGCCTAAGACTAATGAAAAGGGAGATGCTAAAACTTATGTATCTAATATAATATGCCTGGTTGAGAAGAGCCCACACCCCGCTGTAGGTGCACCACCCTTCGATAATACTTGAGATACACTTTCTGCGTCTAGCTGAAAGGCGTTAAAGAAAAGCGCTTATGGGAGACAACCCATGTTTTTACCTACAGTACTTTGTTTTTATTTTGTGTCTTGGAAGTTGTTTACTAATGTAGCAACCTCTCCTTATCCTAGTTTTGAGTTTTGTTGTGCCAAGTTAAGCCGTTGATAGAAAAGTAAGTACTAGATTTGGATTACTGCGCAGTTCCAGATTTCTTTGCTGTCACGAATCTGGGTCCACCTCCCTGTAGGTAGCTCAGAAAATTACGCCAATTTACGAGCATGATCCTCAGATATGTACGCAACTTTCATTCAATTTGAGCATTTTCGTTTGAGCAAGTCTGGTGCCATTTTAAAATTCGTCAATACGAACTGTTCTGTTTTGACAGATTCTGCCTTTTATTTCGCATTGCCTCTTTCGCTATGTTGGATGAATTTCTTTGATCCACTAATGTCCAGTAGCATTATGCAATGTCCAGAAGTATTAAGAATGATTGTGTCACCTCTGAATATGTCAATTTATATTGTGCACTAACCCTCTAATGAGTTGTTTCGAGTTTGGTGTGGAGGAAGTTTTCAAGGATCAAGAGAGGAGTATGATGCAACATGATCAAGGAGAGTGAAAGCTCTAAGCTTGGGGATGCACCCGGTGGTTCACCCCTGCATATATCAAGAAGACTCAAGCGTCTAAGCTTGGGGATGCCCAAGGCATCCCCTTCTTCATCAACAAATTATCAGGTTCCTCCCCTGAAACTATATTTTTATTCGGCCACATCTTATGTGCTTTTTCTTGAAGCGTCGGTTTGTTTTTGTTTTTGTTTTGTTTGAATAAAATGGATCCTAGCATTCACTTTATGGGAGAGATACACACTCCGCTGTAGCATATGGACAAATATGTCCTTGGTTTCTACTCATAGTATTCATGGCGAAGTTTCTCCTTCGTTAAATTGTTATATGGTTGGAATTGGAAAATGATACATGTAGTAATTGCTATAAATGTCTTGGGTAATGTGATACTTGGCAATTTTTGTGCTCATGTTTAAGCTCTTGCATCATATGCTTTGCACCCATTAATGAAGAAATACATAGAGCATGCTAAAATTTGGTGTGCATATTTGGTTTCTCTGAGGTCTAGATAATTTCTAGTTTTGAGTTTGAACAACAAGGAAGACGGTGTAGAGTCTTATAATGTTTACAATATGTCTTTTATGTGAGTTTTGCTGCACCGGTTCATCCTTGTGTTTGTTTCAAATAAGCCTTGCTAGCCTAAACCTTGTATCGAGAGGGAATACTTCTCATGCATCCAAAATACTTGAGCCAACCACTATGCCATTTGTGTCCACCATACCTACCTATACTACATGGTATTTTTCCCGCCATTCCAAAGTAAATTGCTTGAGTGCTACCTTTAAAATTCCATCATTCACCTTTGCAATATATTGCTCATGGGACAAATAGCTTAAAAACTATTGTGGTATTGAATATGTAATTATGCACTTTATCTCTTATTAAGTTGCTTGTTGTGCGATAACCATGTTTACTGGGGGAACGCCATCAACTCATTGTTGAATTTCATGTGAGTTGCTATGCATGTTCGTCTTGTCCGAAGTAAGGGCGATCTACACCTGAGTTGAATGGTTTGAGCATGCATATTGTGAGAGAAGAACATTGGGCCGCTAACTAAAGCCATGATTCATGGTGGAAGTTTCAGTTTTGGACAAATATCCTCAAGTCTCTAATGAGAAAAGAATTAATTGTTGTCAAATGCTTAAAGCATTAAAAGAGGAGTCCATTATCCGTTGTCTATGTTGTCCCGGTATGGATGTCTAAGTTGAGAATAATCAAAAGCGAGAAATCCAAATGCGAGCTTTCTCCTTAGACCTTTGTACAGGCGGCATAGAGGTACCCCTTTGTGAAACTTGGTTAAAGCATATGTATTGCGGTGATAATCCAGGTAGTCCAAGCTAATTAGGACAAGGTGCGGGCACTATTAGTACACTATGCATGAGGCTTGCAACTTATAAGATATAATTTACATGATGCATATGCTTTATTACTACCGTTGACAAAATTGTTTCATGTTTTCAAAATCAAAGCTCTAGCACAAATATAGCAATCGATGCTTTTCCTCTATGAGGACCATTCTTTTACTTTCAATGTTGAGTCAGTTCACCTATTTCTCTCCACCTCAAGAAGCAAACACTTGTGTGAACTGTGCATTGATTCCTACATACTTGCTTATTGCACTTATTATATTACTCTATGTTGACAATATCCATGAGATATATATGTTACAAGTTGAAGGCAACCGCTGAAACTTAATCTTCTTTTGTGTTGCTTCAATACCTTTACTTTGAATTATTGCTTTATGAGTTAACTCTTATGCAAGACTTATTGATGCTTGTCTTGAAGTGCTATTCATGAAAAGTCTTTGCTTTATGATTCACTTGTTTACTCATGTCATACACATTGTTTTGATCGCTGCATTCACTACATATGCTTTACAAATAGTATGATCAAGTTTATGATGGCATGTCACTCCAGAAATTATCTTTGTTATCGTTTTACCTGCTCGGGACGAGCAGAGTGCCGCACAAACACAGAAACACAAAAATGGAGGCTGCTGCCGAGAAGATTGGAGGGGGAACTCCGCCGGGATCACCGCCGGAGGGATCTCCACCTTCTCCAACGTCTTCATCATCATCACCATGATCAAGGGAGAGTAGTCCACCTCTGGACTACGGGTTTGTGGCAGTAGCTTGATCTATTTCTCTCATGTTCTTCATAGTTATTAGTGCCATATGAGCTGATTTACATGATTATGGCCATATTTGTAATACATATATAGTGAATCCTTATTCTATGATATTGTGTTGTGAGATCTGATCATATTATGTGTAAGATGTATCGATAGATCCAACATCTATGCAAGATCTTGTGTGGGATGATGTGTGTATTAGATGGAGTAGCATGATTTTAGTGATTGGATAGTGACAATATGTTCAAGATCTAATATGACTTTGCATTTTATTTTCCTACCTCACTAGGGATAAAGTGAATGCATGTGCTATATTCGTCACGTGATAGTAGTGATGATCTTGTTTGTTCAAGGTGGCATATTTGATATTCAAACTTCATGTCAAAGTACTTATGGCTATGCTCTGTTAATTCTTGATACAAGATTGATGAAGTTTCTTCTTGTGGAGTATAAGAGAGATGTGTTGCATCATCTCTATGTTAGGACGTGATGCTCATATTAATTCTGATCTTACATATACTATTATTTGCACCTTCATATCTCATTGATGAATTTTTATTTGTCCACCACAACTTAAAGAGAGAATAGTCAAGTGAACCCATGAACACCGGTCCAGTTTTTATCATAAGAAACACCTTTATATTGCCTTTATCTTGTTTTCTATTTGCTGCACTATTTTAATCCAAAAACACAAAAATATTTACTTTTCTTATTTGCATCTAAAAGACCAAAAACAATCAACCTCTTTACAGTTTTTACTTAGTTATTTTATTTAGTTTAGTTTTATTTGCTTTATTTTTACTTGTGTTTATTTACTTACGCGAAACACTGTGCTTGACAACAACAGGGTGGAGTTGGGGACATAAGGCATTTATTTTACTTGCAGGATTGATAGAAGAAGGGAGAAGAGTATACTCTTTGTCCAGTTTCCCGAGAGTTCGATATAAACTCTCGAGTCACCCTTCTGAGGAAAATACTCTGCTGATACAACACTCTGCACTTGAAGTCACAACGTATCAAGATCTTTTGGCGTTGCTAACAGCCGTCATCATGCATTCATCATACCAGTGAGCCTCATGGAAAATTCATCCATCGTTTCGCTGTCCTTGAAACAGATGTCATCAAAATTCTTGTGCAGTGCCTGCGCCTTTGCCATGAGCATGCAATGCACACCGAGGTGGATCATCTTGATGATGTCCCATGCCTCCTTCGTTGATTCCATGACACCAAGCGTGGTATCCATCTCCGGTGGGATGACACATACGATTTCCTCCATTGCAATCCGATCATCATGGTATTCGTACATGTTAGTGCGAATCTCCACAACCGTCCACTACCCGCGTGCTTGTGACATAGACCTAGAAGCCGGCAGTGTCTTCTCTCATGTATTCCTCTCTGTGGTGCCCTTGGGATGTCCCTTCGTCATCGCGGCTGGTTGGGAAGCACGAGGCTCTGATACCATGTAAGCACTAAGACGCACGATCTCGCTCAAATCACAAAGGGAAGAAAGAGATGACCACAATGTTTTTCCTTCTCAAACTTCCGTAGCTTTTCTGTTTATCATTCAGTTTATTTGTATTGATTACAAGGCATAATTGTAAACCGATAAACCTGGTATACCCTCTCCTTAACGATTTGTGCCATCCCACGTCTCAATGATCATGATCACAAGCTATCAAGCGTCGCAAGACACGGACAACACACGCACCAACCCATGTTTATCCCAAACTTCTAAATACAAAATTCAGCAATAAACGGTGAACTAAACCCACGTGCACAAGATTTATTCATCATCCTTTTCCATAGATAGCTGATCTGCCTTGTCCATATGGTGTGTCATGTGGGGTGTTTAGGCTAGGTTTTCTTTTTGAACAAGGCCAAATCTTCTAGCCAGGACTTTTAGCACTTTTGGCAACAAATAGCTTTGTTTTTTGTCAAAAAGAAGTATGTTTTTTAATATAGTACTACCAAGAATAATAAATTAAATGTTATTCAATGGTTTAATACATTTCAGATATTGGTGGAGCGAGTAAGATGTAAAACTATATTATAATAGAACCAAATAAAGTCTATTTTAGGTACCATGAGGTTGATATTTAACATGGACCATGCATGATAGTTTAAGACACAAATGGTCATTCCCCAATAGAAGTAGATTGCCAAAACTACATTTTAGAGACCATGTCGATGTTCAAATGTGTATCTTGAAAAGTAGAAGAGGTGATTGATCGAAGGAGGTTCATAAGAGAGTCATGTACCATGCTGTGATGGCTGCCGTGGAAGTTGTCGACGTCGCTAATGTTGTGTGCTCGATCTTGTATTCCTTTTGGTTCTCGGAGATTTGCTGGAGTCTGCTTTTAATTTTTTTGACTTGGTGAGACAAGCCATGTCGGACTTTGATTTGGATCCAGCAGCCAGTAATGTATTTGAGCAATTTTTCCCAGCCTTCATAACCCTGGCTTTCTAGATCAACCTGGTAGCAAAAGGAGATTACAAAAAAGGGTAAGAAATCAAAATTTCAGAACAACGTTGGAGTCAAGGTAAATCTGGCACGAAAATATTTATATGCAGGCCCAAATTAGAGGTATGTGGGCAATCTATCTCCGTGGTTCCATTGCCAAAATGTTCTTCAAGATATATGTGTTTCTCTGGTCTTGGGAAACGTTGAGTTAAAACACTTGGCTTTTTTTTTTAATCTTTTCAACCGAAGGTCAATCTGAATAAAATTATGGTGTCGTGGGCCTGAATAGCAATCTGAAACACTAGAAGAAGAAAACAAAAGTTAATATGAACGTGGATATCTATGTAGGTACGTACTTGTTGTAAACTATTCCTCGTACTAGTTTGTGTTTTCCAATAAGCGATAGCATCACTGCTTTTGAGAAAAATGAAATGATGGTAGTATCATCAAAGGAGGCACCTGGTGGAAGAATTCGTCGAGGGCGTCCTCCACTTGGAAGGCAACATCGCGAGTTTGGCGCACCCATACGTGGGTGAGCCCGTCGGTGCCAGTCCGGCGCTTCCTGTCGGCGTCGCGGATGAAGGCCTGGAGCCACTCCAGCCGGTCGCGCATCAGCATCATGTCGTCGCCCACCTGGGCCAGCAAATTCGCCTCACTCATCGCGAGCTCTCCGAACTTGGAGAGCACCGCGCTGATTGCCGCTTCCGCCATGGAGTGGAAGATCTTAATTTTCTCTTAGGCCGAGCGCTCACGTTATTTCGTTCCTGTTTGGCTGTATGATGGTCCTCTCCGTCTCCGGCGGTGGCATAGAAGAAATAAGTACACATCTCTTCCGTTACGTGGTGATTCAGCCATCTTGGTTCTTCAGCCTCCAACCCCAAGCAAAGAACCAGACCATAAGCATCCTCCATGAAAGCATCAAAGTATTCCAAGAGTCTCCAGCACCAAAGTCCCAAACAGAAGCCATTGTTGGCAAAGATACCGGCGGTCTACAGCTGATCTCTTGTGTAGAGCTGGCTAGCAATTACTATACTATAACACAAACACATATCAGCTGCCGCCCGCTGACAGACGGAGAGGCGCCCCAGCCTCTAGTCATTACTATACACTACGGGAGAATTGCCGTACGCCGACGGCCAAGCGATGTGCCGATGGCCAAATGTCGGGGCCGTCGGCACATGAGCCTCCGGAGCGCGGTGACAAGAATGGCCGTCGGCGTTAAATTGGCCGTCGGTACAGGCTGGAGGTGCCGACGGTCACCGTCGGCACAGTTCTGGCCGTCGGCACAGGACCAGCCTGGCCGTCGGCACAACATTTTTTTTCTTTTTTTTTCACTACAGACCTGTGCCAACGGTTATACCGTCGGCGTAGCTTTTTTCTATTTCTCCACGATAGTCTTCAAAAAAGCATAACTAAATCATTCTAATTGAGAAAAATAAGTATAACATATCAAATTTTGCAGAAAAACAAGATCTATCATAGAAAAATGTCAAAAATGGAATATTTCAAATACCTAAACAAATCTTCTTAGAAATGAGCTATAGTGTTTGAGGTTTCATGGCTTTCACACACGCCAAAAATGAAAACATGGTCGTCGGTGGGTCGGATTTGAAATCCGCGTATGGGGTATTGCTTACCATCCTAGCACCCACACACGTGCCAAATATGACCTCGTTTCGGCAAACTATGCCCTGCCGAGGCTGTTTCCCAACTCATTTCCCCTGAAATCCATAGAACTCCGGACATGATAGCCCTTTTCGTAAAGGGTTTTTCAAAATAATTACCAGATCCCAGTTTTGACAAACAGAATAGTTACTATGACATATAAAATGACGCCGCGCGACTCCGTGGGATTTTTTGACTTCTTTCAAATTGCCATCTAGCCAAAACAGGACCCCGAGACATGCGGTATCGCCGTACTGGGTGTGCGGGTGCACCCATTCGCGAACAAACTAAACGGGAAAAAATTAGCACATATAATGATGCGTCGTAGAGCTAAAACTATTTTTTCCGGAATTTCTGGAGCGACGGATAGTTGAGCCCTAGTTCAAATCCGGTCAGTTTCCAGCGGATTCGGCGGGACACCGCCGAAGCCGCATAATTTCCCAAAAAGCTAACGCGTGCACATATCATGTGATAGGTGGTGCGTAGGTGGTCTACTATCATCGCACGGAGGTTTCACGTCATACTAAAATGCGGCCCATGTAGCCGCTTCACAAATAAAAACCGTTTGGGCACGCTAAAAATGAAAAGATGGTCGCCGTGGTTCGGATTAAAAATCCGCACCCGGGGACTTTCTTCCCATCCTAGGGACCACACACGTACCAAATATGATCTCGTTTCGGCAAACTATGCCATGCCAAGGTCGTTTCCCACCTCATTTCACCTAAAATCCATAGAATTCCGGACGTGATAGCCCTTTTTGTGTAGGGTTTTTCAAAATAATTACCGTATCCCAGTTTTGACAAACGGAATGGTTACTATGACATATAAAATCACACCACGCTGCTCCGTGGGATTTTTTGACTTCGTTCAAATTGTCATCTGGCCAAAACAGGCCCCCGCAACATGCGGTATCGCCGTACCGGTTGTGCGGGTGCACTCATTCGCGAACAAACTAAACGGGAAAAAATTAGCACATATAATGATGTGTTGTAGAACTAAAAAAATTTCTTCCGGAATTTCTGGAGCGACGGATAGTTGAGCCCTAGTTCAAATCCGGTCAGTTTCCAGCGGATTCGGCGGGACACCGCCGGACACCGCATGGTTTTCCAGAAAGCTAACGCGTGCACATGTCATGTGATAGGTGGTGCGTAGGTGGTCTACTATCATCGCACAGAGGTTTCACATCATACTAAAATACGCCCCATATAGCTGCTTCACAAATAAAAACCATTTGGGCACGCTAAAAATGAAAAGATGGTCGCCTGTGGGTCGGATTAGAATTCCGCACCCGGGGTCTTGCTTCCCATCCTAGGGCACACACATGTGCCAAATATGACCTCGTTTCGGCAAACTATGTCATGCCGAGGTCGTTTCCCACCTCATT
This sequence comes from Lolium rigidum, assembly GCF_022539505.1. NCBI lineage: Eukaryota > Viridiplantae > Streptophyta > Magnoliopsida > Poales > Poaceae > Lolium > Lolium rigidum. The sequence goes on along the minus strand of NC_061512.1, from coordinate 10,324,128 downwards.
TCACCTAAAATCCATAGAACTCCGGACGTGATAGCCCTTTTTGTGAAGGGTTTTTCAAAATAATTGCCGTATCCCAGTTTTGACAAAAGGAATAGTTACTATGACATATAAAATGACGCCCCGCGGCTTCGTTGGATTTTTTTGACTTCTTTCAAATTGCCATCTGGCCAAAATAGGGCCCCCGGGACATGCGGTATCACCGTACCTGGTGTGCGGGTGCACCCATTCGCGAACAAACTGAACGAACAAAAATTAGCACATATAATGATGCATCATGGAACTAAAAACATTTTTTCTGGAATTTCTGGAGCGATGGATAGTTGACCCCTAGTTCAAATCCGGTCAGTTTCAGCCGGATTCGGCAGGACACCGCCGGAAGCCGCATGTGTTCTCAAAAAGCTAACGCGTGCACATGTCATGTGATAGTTGGTGTGTAGGTGGTCTACTATCATCACACGGAGGTTTCATGTCATACTAAAATGCGCCCCATGTAGCTGCTTGACAAATAAAAACCGTTTGGGCAAGCTAAAAAATGAAAAGATGGTCGCTGATGGCGTGTAACTCACACGTTCGTTGGGAACCCCAAGAGGAAGGTATGATGCGCACAGCAGCAAGTTTTCCCTCAGAGAGAAACCAAGGTTTATCGAACCAGGAGGAGCCAAGAAGCACGTTGAAGGTTGATGGCGGCGGGATGTAGTGCGGCGCAACACCAGAGATTCCGGCGCCAACGTGGAACCTGCACAACACAACCAAAGTACTTTGCCCCAACGAAACAAAGTGAGGTTGTCAATCTCACCGGCTTGTCTGTAACAAAGGATTAACCGTATTGTGTGGAAGATGATTGTTTGCAAGAAAACAAGTAAAACAAGTATTGCAGCAGATTTGTATTTCAAGTATAAAAGAATGGACCGGGGTCCACAGCTCACTAGAGGTGTCTCTCCCATAAGATAAAAGCATGTTGGGTGAACAAATTACAGTCGGGCAATTGACAAATAGAGAGGGCATAACAATGCACATACATGTCATGATAAATATAGTGAGATTTAATTGGGCATTACGACAAAGTACATAGACCGCCATCCAAGCATGCATCTATGCCTAAAAAGTCCACCTTCGAGGTTATCATCCGAACCCCTCCGAGTATTAAGTTGCTAACAATGAGACAATTGCATTAAGTATGGTGCGTAATGTAATCAACAACTACATCCTCGGACATAGCATCAATGTTTTATCCCTAGTGGCAACAAGCACATCCACAACCTTAGAACTTTCTCGTCACTCGTCCCGGATATCAATGGAGGCATGAACCCACTATCGAGCATAACTACTCCCTCTTGGAGTTAAGATCAAAAACTTGGCCGAGCCTCTACTAATAACGGAGAGCATGCAAGATCATAAACAACACATAGGTAATAACTTGATAATTAACATAACATAGTATTCTCTATCCATCGGATCCCGACAAACACAACATATAGAATTACGGATAGATGATCTTGATCATGTTAGGCAGCTCACAAGATCCGACAATGATAGCACAATGGGGAGAAGACAACCATCTAGCTACCGCTATGGACCCATAGTCCAGGGGTAGACTACTCACTCATCACTCCGGAGGCGACCATGGCGGTGTAGAGTCCTCCGGGAGATGATTCCCCTCTCCGGCAGGTGCCGGAGGCGATCTCCGGATCCCCCGAGATGGGATCGGCGGCGACGGCGTCTCGGCAAGGTTTTCCGTATCGTGGCTCTCTGCACCGGAAGTTTCGTCACGGAGGCTTTAAGTAGGCGGAAGGGCAAGTCGAGAGGGGGCACAGGGGCCCCGCATGACAGGGCGGCGCGGCCAAGGGGGCGCCGCCCTAGGGTTTGGCTCCCCGTGGCCCCACTTCGTTTCGTCTTCGGACTTCCGGAAGCTTCGTGAGAAAATAGGCCTCCGGGCTTTTATTTCGTCCAATTCCGAGAATATTTCTTTACTAGGATTTCGAAACCAAAAACAGCGTAGAAACAAGAATCGGCACTTCGGCATCTTGTTAATAGGTTAGTTCCGGAAAATGCACGAATATGACATAAAGTGTGCATAAAACATGTAGATAACATCAATAATGTGGCATGGAACACAAGAAATTATCGATACGTCGGAGACGTATCAGCATCCCCAAGCTTAGTTCTGCTCGTCCCGAGCGGAGTAAAACAATAACAAAGATAATTTCCGAAGTGACATGCCATCATAACCTTGATCATACTATTTGTAAACATATGTAATGAATGCAGCGATCAAAACAATGGTAATGACATGAGTAAACAAGTGAATCATAAAGCAAAGACTTTTCATGAATAGTACTTCAAGACAAGCATCAATAAGTCTTGCATAAGAGTTAACTCATAAAGCAATAAATCAAAGTAAAGGTATTGAAGCAACACAAAGGAAGATTAAGTTTCAGCGGTTGCTTTCAACTTGTAACATGTATATCTCATGGATAATTGTCAACATAGAGTAATATAACAAGTGCAATATGCAAGTATGTAGGAATCAATGCACAGTTCACACAAGTGTTTGCTTCTTGAGGTGGAGAGAGATAGGTGAACTGACTCAACATAAAAGTAAAAAGAATAGTCCTTCAAAGAGGAAAGCATCGATTGCTATATTTGTGCTAGAGCTTTTATTTTGAAAACATGAAACAATTTTGTCAACGGTAGTAATAAAGCATATGAGTTATGAAAATTATATCTTACAAGTTGCAAGCCTCATGCATAGTATACTAATAGTGCCCGCACCTTGTCCTAATTAGCTTGGACTACCGGATCATTGCAATACACATGTTTTAACCAAGTGTCACAATGGGGTACCTCCATGCCGCCTGTACAAAGGTCTAAGGAGAAAGCTCGCATTTTGGATTTCTCGCTTTTGATTATTCTCAACTTAGACATCCATACCGGGACAACATGGACAACGGATAATGGACTCCTCTTTAATGCATAAGCATGTGGCAACAATTATTATTCTCATATGAGATTGAGGATATATGTCCAAAATCGAAACATCCACCATGAATCATGGCTTTAGTTAGCGGCCCAATGTTCTTCTCTAACAATATGCATGCTCCAACCATTAAGGTGGTAGATCTCTCTTACTTCGGACAAGACGGACATGCATAGCAACTCACATGATATTCAACAAAGAATAGTTGATGGCGTCCCCAGAAACATGGTTATCGCACAACAAGCAACTTAATAAGAGATAAAGTGCATAAGTACATATTCAATACCACAATAGTTTTTAGGCTATTTGTCCCATGAGCTATATATTGCAAAGGTGAATGATGGAAATTTAAAGGTAGCACTCAAGCAATTTACTTTGGAATGGCGGAGAAATACCATGTAGTATAGGTAGGTATGGTGGACACAAATGGCATAGTGGTTGGCTCAAGGATTTTGGATGCATGAGAAGTATTCCCTCTCGATACAAGGTTTAGGCTAGAAAGGTTATTTGAAACAAACACAAGGATGAACGGTGCAGCAAAACTCACATAAAAGACATATTGTAAACATTATAAGACTCTACACCGTCTTCCTTGTTGTTCAAAACTCAATACTAGATATTATCTAGACTCTAGAGAAACCAAATATGCAAACCAAATTAGCAAGCTCTAAGTGTTTCTTCATTAATGGGTGCAAAGTATATGATGCAAGAGCTTAAACATGAGCACAACAATTGCCAAGTATCAAATTATCCAAGACATTTTAGCAATTTACTACATGTATCATTTTCCAATTCCAACCATATAACAATTTAACGAAGAAGAAACTTCGCCATGAATACTATGAGTAAAGCCTAAGGACATACTTGTCCATATGCTACAGCGGAGCGTGTCTCTCTCCCATACGGTGAATGCTAGGATCCATTTTATTCAAACAAAACAAAAACAAAAACAAACCGACGCTCCAAGCAAAGTACATAAGATGTGGCCGAATAAAAATATAGTTTCAGGGGAGGAACCTGATAATGTTGTCGACGAAGAAGGGGATGCCTTGGGCATCCCCAAGCTTAGACGCTTGAGTCTTCTTAGAATATGCAGGGGTGAACCACCGGGGCATCCCCAAGCTTAGAGCTTTCACTCTCCTTGATCATATTGTATCATACTCCTCTCTTGATCCTTGAAAACTTCCTCCACACCAAACTCGAAACAACTCATTAGAGGGTTAGTGCACAATAAAAATTAACATGTTCAAAGGTGACATAATCATTCTTAACACTTCTGGACATTGCATAAAGCTACTGGACATTAATGGATCAAAGAAATTCATCCAACATAGCAAAAGAGGCAATGCGAAATAAAAGGCAGAATCTGTCAAAACAGAAACAGTCCGTAAAGATGGATTTAATTGAGGCACCAGACTTGCTCAAATGAAAATGCCCAAATTGAATGAAAGTTGCGTACATATCTGAGGATCACTCACGTAAATTGGCTTAATTTTATGAGTTACCTACAGAGAATTAGACCCAGATTCGTGACAGCAAAGAAATCTGTTTCTGCGCAGTAATCCAAATCTAGTATTCACTTTACTATCAAAGACTTTACTTGGCACAACAAAACTCAAAACTAAGATAAGGAGAGGTTGCTACAGTAGTAAACAACTTCCAAGACTCAAATATAAAACAAAAATACTGTAGTAAAAACATGGGTTGTCTCCCATAAGCGCTTTTCTTTAACGCCTTTCAGCTAGGCGCAGAAAGTGCATATCAAGTAACATCAAGAGATGAAGCATCAACATCATAATTTGTTATAATAATAGAATCATAAGGTAACTTCATTCTCTTTCTAGGGAAGTGTTCCATACCTTTCTTGAGAGGAAATTGATATTCAATATTACCTTCCTTCATATCAATAGTAGCACCAACGGTTCGAAGAAAAGGTCTTCCCAATATAATGGGGCAAGATGCATTGCATTCAATATCCAAGACAACAAAATCAACGGGGACAAGGTTATTGTTAACCATAATATGAACATTATCAATTCTCCCCAAAGGTTTCTTTTTAGCATTATCGGCGAGATTAACATCCAAATAACAATTTTTCAATGGTGGCAAGTCAAGCATATCATAGACTTTTTTAGGCATAACAGAAATACTTGCACCAAGATCACATAAAGCATTACAATCAAAATCTTTGACCCTCATTTTAATGATGGGCTCCCAACCATCCTCTAGCTTTCTAGGAATAGAAGTTTCAAGTTTAAGTTTCTCTTCTCTAGCTTTTATGAGAGCATTTGTAATATGTTTGGTGAAAGCCAAGTTTACAACGCTAGCATTGGGACTCTTAGCAAGTTTTTGTAAGAACTTTATAACTTCAGAGATGTGGCAATCATCAAAATCTAAATCATTACAATCTAAAGCAATGGGATTATCATCCCCAAGGTTGGAAAAAATTTCAGCAGTTTTATCGGAGGCGGCTTTAGCGAGTTTTAGCGTTTCGAGTAATTTTGCGCGCTTTGCACTAGGAGTAGAAACATTGCCAACACCAATTATTTTACCATTAATAGTAGGAGGTGCAGCAACATGTGAATCATTAGCATTGCTAGTGGTGGTAATAGTCCAAACTTTAGCTACATTTTTCTCTTTAGTTAGTTTTTCATTTTCTTCTCTATCCCACCTAGCACGCAGTTCAGCCATTAATCTTATATTCTCATTAATTCTAACTTGGATGGCATTTGCTGTAGTAACAATTTTATTTTCAATATCCCTATTAGGCATAACTTTTGATTTCAAAAGATCAACATCAGAGGCAAGACTATCAACCTTAGAAGCGAGAATATCAATTTTATTGAGCTTTTCCTCCATAGATTTGTTAAAGGCAGTTTGTGTACTAATAAATTCTTTAAGCATAGCTTCAAGTCCAGGGGGGTGTATTCCTATTATTGTTGTAAGAATTCCCATAAGAATTAGCATACCCGTTACCATGATTATAAGGATATGGCCTATAGTTATTACTAGAATTGTTCCGATAAGCATTGTTGTTGAAATTATTATTTTTAATGAAGTTTACATCAACATGTTCTTCTTGGGCAACCAATGAAGCTAACGGAACATTATTAGGATCAACATTAGTCCTATCATTCACAAGCATAGACATAATAGCATCAATCTTATCATTCAAGGAAGAGGATTCTTCAACAGAATTTACCTTCTTACCTTGTGGAGCTCTTTCCGTGTGCCATTCAGAGTAATTAATCATCATATCATCAAGAAGCTTTGTAGCCGCCCTCAAGGTGATGGACATAAAGGTACCTCCAGCAGCTGAATCCAATAAATTCCGCGAAGAAAAATTTAGTCTTGCATAGAAGGTTTGGATGATCATCCAAGTAGTCAGTCCATGGGTTGGGCGATTTTTAACCAAAGATTTCATTCTTTCCCAAGCTTGAGCAACATGTTCATTATCCAATTGTTTAAAATTCATTATGCTACTCCTCAAAGATATAATTTTAGCAGGGGGATAATATCTACCAATAAAAGCATCCTTGCATTTAGTCCAGGAATCAATACTATTCTTAGGCAGAGATAGCAACCAATCTTTAGCTCTTCCTCTTAATGAGAAAGGAAACAATTTCAATTTAATAATATTACCATCTACATCTTTATACTTTTGCATTTCACACAGTTCAACAAAATTATTGAGATGGGCAGCAGCATCATCAGAATTAACACCAGAAAATTGCTCTCGCATAACAAGATTAAGTAAAGAAGGTTTAATTTCAAAGAATTCTGCTGTAGTAGCAGGTGGAGCAATAGGTGTGCATAGCAAATCATTATTATTTGTGGTTGTGAAGTCACACAACTTAGTATTTTCAGGGGTGGCCATTTTAGCAGTAGTAAATAAAGCAAACTAGATAAAGTAAATGTAAGTAAACTAATTTTTTTGTGTTTTTGATATAGAGTGCAAGACAGTAAATAAAGTAAAGCTAGCAACTAATTTTTTTGTATTTTGATATAATGCAGCAAACAAAGTAGTAAATAAAATAAAGCAAGACAAAAACAAAGTAAAGAGATTGGGAAGTGGAGACTCCCCTTGCAGCGTGTCTTGATCTCCCGGCAACGGCGCCAGAAAAAGAGCTTGATGGCGTGTAACTCACACGTTCGTTGGTAACCCCAAGAGGAAGGTATGATGCGCACAGCAGCAAGTTTTCCCTCAGAAAGAAACCAAGGTTTATCGAACCAGGAGGAGCCAAGAAGCACGTTGAAGGTTGATGGCGGCGGGATGTAGTGCGGCGCAACACCGGAGATTCCGGCGCCAACGTGGAACCCGCACAACACAACCAAAGTACTTTGCCCCAACGAAACGAGTGAGGTTGTCAATCTCACCGGCTTGCTGTAACAAAGGATTAACCGTATTGTGTGGAAGATGATTGTTTGCAAGAAAATAGTAAAACAAGTATTGCAAGCAGATTTGTATTTCAAGTATAAAAGAATGGACCGGGATCCAAAGTTCACTAGAGGTGTCTCTCCCATAAGATAAAAGCATGTTGGGTGAACAAATTACAGTCGGGCAATGGACAAATAGAGAGGGCATAACAATGCACATACATGTCATGATAAATATAGTGAGATTTAATTGGGCATTACGACAAAGTACATAGACCGCCATCCAAGCATGCATCTATGCCTAAAAAGTCCACCTTCAGAGTTATCATCCGAACCCCTCCCAGTATTAAGTTGCTAACAACAGACAATTGCATTAAGTATGGTGCGTAATGTAATCAACAACTACATCCTCGGACATAGCATCAATGTTTTATCCCTAGTGGCAACAACACATCCACAATCTTAGAACTTTCTGTCACTGTCCCAGATATCAATGGAGGCATGAACCCACTATCGAGCATAAATACTCCCTCTTGGAGTTAAGAGCAAAAACTTGGCCGGAGCCTCTACTAATAACGGAGAGCATGCAAGATCATAAACAACACATAGGTAATAACTTGATAATTAACATAACATAGTATTCTCTATCCATCGGATCCCGACAAACACAACATATAGTATTACGGATAGATGATCTTGATCATGTTAGGCAGCTCACAAGATCCAACAATGAAGCACAATGAGGAGAAGACAACCATCTAGCTACCGCTATGGACCCATAGTCCAGGGGTGAACTACTCACTCATCACTCCGGAGGCGACCATGGCGGTGAAGAGTCCTCCGGGAGATGAATCCCCTCTCCGGCAGGGTGCCGGAGGAGATCTCCGTAATCCCCCGAGATGGGATTGGCGGCGGCGGCGTCTCGCAAGGTTTTCCGTATCGTGGCTCTCGATGCGGGGGTTTCGCGACGGAGGCTTTAAGTAGGCGGAAGGGCAACGTGGGGGGCCACACGAGGGCCCCACACCATAGGTCGGCGCGGCCGGGGCCCGGGCCGCGCCGCCCTATGGTGGCGGCGCCTCGTGGCCCCACTTCGACTCCTCTTCGGTCGTCCGGAAGCTTCGTGGCAAAATAGGACCCTGGGCGTTGATTTCGTCCAATTCCGAGAATATTTCGTTACTAGGATTTCTGAAACCAAAAACAGCAGAAAACATCAACCGGCTCTTCGGCATCTTGTTAATAGGTTAGTTCCAGAAAATGCACGAATATGACATAAAGTGTGCATAAAACATGTAGATATCATCAATAATGTGGCATGGAATATAAGAAATTATCGATACGTCGGAGACGTATCAGTCGCCCGTGGATCGGATTAGAAATCCGCATTCGGGGTCTTGCTTCCCATCATAGGGCCCACACATGTGCCAAATATGACCTCATTTTGGCAAACTATGTCATGCCGATGCCGTTTCCCACCTCATTTCCGATAAAGTCAATCAGATTTAAACTAGAGGTACTTGATCTAATGCTCATGAATTTTGGGTAAATTAACTGTGTAGGTTCAAAATATGATATGGATGTCATATTTGTATTCCTCTCATTTTTCTGATCAATTTAGACATATTATTTGCCAAATTCGCATTTACTGATATTAATTATTCCATATTAAATAAAAAAGATAAAAATAAAATTATTTAATTGTTTTTCAAATTATATATTATTATTATTTATATATATTCATTGTTGTTTACTTAAGTGATTGTTTAGAATTCAAAAATATAGAAGTGTGGCATCACGGTCAAAGGGTTAATATGATTGATATGGTAGTATTAACAATAAGGTGTCATTTCTTTCATGGAAGCTCATCCGAAGAGAACCAAGAAGTTAAGCGTGCTGGGGTAGGAGTAGTTTGAGGATGGGTGACCAACTGGGAAGTTTGACTACACGTGCAATTTAACCTAAGATTAGGTGTACTAAGTGTGATTGTGAAAGATTAACAAGTAAAAAAAGAATAATTAGAAAATTAGAAAAAAATATTATTTTTTTCAAAAAAACATAATTTGAATATTTTTTGAAAAATAAATTTGAAAATGTTGAAATACTATGCCGACGGTTAAACCGTCGGCACAGCAATCTATGCCGACGGCCAGTCTATGTCGACGGTGATCGGGCAGTCCCCGACCAAAACTATGCCGACGATGCTACGCCGACGGTCACCGTCGGCACAGCCTATGCCGACGGCCTTCCTTGCTGTGCCGACGGCTGGCGGCCGTCGGCAGACTGCAGCTGTCCCGTAGTGATACTATAACACAAACACAAACCCGATGTTATGCAGGATGCATATGGCAGCATGAGTACGATGTGAACCAGGTGTTAAACATAGTTACCGACATTGTATAGGATTAGGAGTTCTTGTCCTGTACGGTTCCCTTGTATTGCTTGCACCGCAATGTAACCCTCCTATAAATACAAGATCATGGGGCTCGGTGAATTATCCGAGTAGAACCCTCTACCTGATCGTCTTACATGGTATCAGGCCGGCTCTTCGCCGTCGAAAACTGATCGCAAAACCGATCTAGAAACCATCCCCTACGACGCCGACCTCGACCTCCGTCGCTCCCATGGCGTCGTCCTCCAACACCCAGATCATCAACCTCGGCTCCCCTCCCTCGGATAAGCTTACCCGCGCCAACTATTCCGGGTGGCGAGCCCAGGTCCTGCAGGCGATTCGAGGAGCTCGTCTACTCGGCCTCCTTGATGGCTCAGATTCTGCCCCGCCGGAAATTGTGGAAGTCGAAGCCGCTGACAAAACAGCCGACAAACCGGCGAAAACAGCGTCTAATCCAGACTATGAAAATTGGATCTCCAGAGACCAGATGGTCATATCATACCTCCTCCAATCGCTCTCCTCTGAGGTTCTTCCTCACGTCCAAAGGATCGAGCATGCTGCCGGTGTCTGGCAGGTTATAGAGGAGATGTTTGCCTCTCAGTGCCAAACCAAGGTCACGAACCTTCGGATCGCCCTGGCAAACACAAAGAAGCTTCAGATGTCTACGGCGACGTTTCTCACGAAGATGCAGTCGATCGTCGATGAACTTGCTGCGGCTGGCGAGGTCATCAGCACCCGCGAACAAGTGTCCTTCATCCTGGCCAGGTTGGGGTCTGACTATGACTCCCTTGTCGCTGCCCTTGGTGTTGTCACGACACCGATCTCGCTAGCCTCTCTCTATGCGCAGCTCAATGCCTATGATCACCGTCAGGAGATGCTCTGCGGCTCCCCCAGCCCCGACTTCGAGAGTTCTTCCAATATGGCCTCTCGCCAACGTCGTGGGCGCTTCAGCAACCAATCACGCAGTGACCGTGGTGACTACGGCGATCGCCGTGATGATCGCCGCTCCGAGCGCCGCGATGACCGACGCGATCAACGCCGTGATGACCGGCGTGACGACCGCCCGCCTCGCCAAGGTCGCGGTGGCGGACGAGCGCCTCCAGGAGGGGGGCATGGGCGTGGGCGAGGATGCCGTCGGACCACTCCCTGGGTAGATATTATCTGCCAAATCTGCAACAAAGAAGGTCATGCTGCCAAAGACTGTTGGTGGCGCTTCCAAGACGATGACGGTGATGACTGTGATGACAAGGAAGCTCATGTTGCATCATACGGGATCGATACCAACTGGTACTCCGATACAGGTGCATCGCATCACATCACTGGAGAGCTCAATAACCTGACGGTCCGTGACAAGTACAAGGGCCACGACAGGGTCAACACTACAAGTGGGCATGGTATGAATATCTCACATGTTGGTCATTCAATTGTTCGTAACCTTGCTCAAAATTTTCATCTTCGCAATGTCTTACATGTTCCCGATGCATCCAAAAATTTGCTTTCTGTGCATCGTTTCGCTTATGATAACCGTGTGTTCTTCGAATTTCATCCCTTCTATTTTTTGATCAAGGATTAGGTCACACGGAGAATACTTCATAGAGGACGATGCGTAGGAGGACTTTATCCACTCATATCATCATTGGTGTCTTCATCTCAGTCCAAGCATGCCTTTGCTGCTGCCAAGCCGTCACACGCAAGGTGGTATAGTCGTTTAGGTCATCCGTCTTCAGCTATTGTTAGGCAAATTCTTAGCAAAAATAAACTCTCCTTTGTTAGAGATACTAGTATCGAGTTAGTTTGTGATTCCTGTCAATAGGCTAAAAGTCATCAGCTTCCCTATCCTATTTCCACCAGTAGATCTACAGCTCCACTTCAGTTGATCTTTTCTGATGTATGGGGTCCTGCACCTACTTCTGTTGGTCGTCATGATTATTATGTAAGCTTCATTGATGATTATAGCAAGTTTACATGGATTTATTTGCTCAAAAAGAAATCTGATGCTTTTCCTGCCTTTGTCAACTTTCAAAAACTTGTCGAACGCCAACTTAACACCAAAATTCTCACTGTTCAATCTGATTGGGGTGGTGAATATGAGAAACTAAATTCTCTGTTTCAATCCCAAGGTATCTCACACCATGTGTCATGTCCGCACGCTCACCAACAAAATGGCTCTGCTGAACGCAAGCATCGCCATATAGTTGAAGTAGGACTAGCTCTTCTTGCTCATGCTCATATGCCTCTGAAATTTTGGGATGAAACTTTCCTCACTGCCACCTATCTTATCAACATGCTCCCCAGCCGAGTTATAAATAATGATACACTTGTTCATCGTCTCTTAGGTACTCAACCAGACTACACCTCTCTCCGAGTGTTTGGGTGTGCTTGTTGGCCTAATCTTCGCCCCTATAATAAACGCAAGCTAGCTTTCCGCTCCAAACAGTGCATTTTTCTTGGCTACAGTCCTCGCCATAAGGGTTTTAAGTGTCTCGATGTGTCCACATGTCGTGTCTATGTCTCCCGTGATGTTGTTTTTGATGAGGCTGTGTTTCCCTTTCAAAATCTTCATCCAAATGCTGGTGCCCTTCTTCGGAAGGAAATTCTTCTACTCGATCCATCTCTTCGAGATTTTGAGCTTGGGCACGTACAAATTGATGACTTACATTTGGATAATACTAATCCTGCATCTAGCACTACAAGTGTTGTTCCCCAGGTTACAGCAGCAAGACCTGATCAAGCTGGAGGAAATTTGGGTCCAAATGGTGCTCAAATGAGTCAAAACAGCTCTCATACAATATCAGCAGAAGAAGACGAAATTTCAGACCACGAGGAGGATTCTCTGGTCGAATCTGCGTCGGGATCCTCCCGTATCGCCTCGGATCGCACGCGCACCAATCCCGGAGCTGATCCAGCCGCGTCCAATGATGGCGATGATTCGCCTGGCGCACGGAACCCCACGGCGCGGTCCCCAGCACGGTGCCCTGCTCCCGCGTCGTGTCGCCGCACTGCTGGCCAGGGCGCCGGATCTTCTACGCCGCCCCACACTCCCGCACCGTCGGCCACAGGATCATCTGCGGCCACTCCTGCGTCAGCTGCTGCAAGCCCCACAGATTCTGGATCTTTTGTGCCCTCTCCGGTTGTGTAGCAGCCTATGGCACCTGCCAATCCAGCTCTAGCACCTTCTGGTTCTCGTCCTAGCACTCGCGCATCTAAGGGAATTCGTAAGCCAAAGACATACACTGATGGTGATGGGGTTTATCTGCAATGTCTGCTGAACCCGCCAATTTGCAAGTTGCATTACAAGATTCTCGTTGGAAAGAGGCTATGGATGAGGAGTATGGTGCTCTCATGAAGAACAAAACCTGGCGGTTGGTTCCCACTCCGCAAGGTAAAAATATTATCGATTGTCGCTGGATATACAAAATCAAGCATCGTGCAGATGGTTCAGTTGACAGATACAAGGCACGACTTGTTGCCAAAGGGTTCAAGCAGCGTTATGGTATTGATTATGAGGATACCTTCAGTCCAGTTGTGAAGATAGCTACAGTCAGACTTGTCCTTGCTATTTCTGTCTCACGGGGATGGAGTTTGCGATAGTTAGACGTTAAGAACGCGTTTCTTCATGGTGTTCTGGAAGAGGAAGTTTATATGCGTCAACCTCCTTGATATGAACATGGAGGGAAGTTGGGCTATGTGTGCAAACTTGACAAGGCGCTTTATGGACTGAAACAAGCACCTCGTGCATGGTATTCTCGGTTGAGTTCTCAGCTACTTCAGCTCGGTTTCCGTGCATCCAAGTGTGACACCTCACTATTCATCTATCGTAAGTCCCATGTTACTATCTTCATGCTCATATATGTGGATGATATCATAGTGGCTAGTTCATCTCAAGCAGCGACAGATAGACTTCTTCATGACTTACACAAACAGTTTGCTCTCAAGGACCTTGGTGATCTCCATTATTTCTTGGGTATTGAAGTACATCGCTCACATGATGGGCTTGTTCTAAATCAAGCCAAATATGCTCAAGATGTTCTTGCCCGTGTTGGCATGACACATTGTTCAGGCTCACCTACACCCTTGTCCTCCTCTGAGAAGCTCACGGCAAGGGAGGGAGATTTATTAGGTCCTGAGGATAGCACCAAATATCGAAGCATGGTTGGTGCGCTACAGTATCTTACTCTCACAAGACCTGATATTTCTTATGCAGTTAACAAACTGTGTCTGTATCTACACGCTCCTACTACTTTGCATTGGACTGCTGCGAAGCGTATTCTCAGATATGTCAAGGATACTTTGAGCATTGGGTTGACTTTCACTAAATCCAGTTCTACTTTGGTGAGTGCCTTTTCTGATGCAGACTGGGCTGGCTGTGTAGATGATCGAAGGTCAACTAGAGGCTTTGCTGTGTTCTTTGGATCGAATCTTATTTCCTGGAGTGCTAAGAAACAGGATACAGTTTCCAGATCGAGCACTGAAGCCGAATACAAGTCTGTAGCTAATGCAACAGCAGAAGTAATATGGGTGCAGTCCTTGCTTGGAGAACTTGGAGTTAAATTGTCTCAAACGCCGTGCTTATGGTGTGACAATCTTGGAGCAACATATCTTTCAGCAAATCCAGTGTTTCATGCTAGAGCAAAGCATATCGAGATAGATTTTCACTTTGTTCGAGAACGAGTGATGAAGAAGCAACTAGAGATTCGCTTTATTCCTTCTAAAGATCAAGTAGCTGATGGTTTTACAAAACCACTTCCTGTGAGAAATTTTATAGAGTTTAGACATAATCTCAACTTGATCAAGTCATGATTAAGGGAGGGTGTTAAACATAGTTACCGACATTGTATAGGATTAGGAGTTCTTGTACTGTACGGTTCCCTTGTATTGCTTGCACCGCAATGTAACCCTCCTATAAATACAAGATCATGGGGCTCGGTAAATTATCCGAGTAGAACCCTCTACCTGATCGTCTTACACCAGGAAGAGCGAGTAGTAACCCCATGGATATCCGGGGGCAGTTCCAAAACATACACAAGTACCGTCCAGCGAAAAAAAGGGCTTGTGTAAAATTAATTAAGTAGAGCATGCCAAGATCGCCACATGTATGCGTATATACACACACATAGTAGTAGCAATATACGATTACTAGAGCGACAGCAATCCATCTACCATGGACATTCTTCGTGCGTGCGGATTGCCGAGCGGAGGGTCGTCCATGAATCGTTCAAGCAGGGAAGCCACGCAGAGACCAACGAAGAAGATCCCCAGGAGCATCAACAGGAAGCCGAGGTGGTGGAACGGCTCCAGCAGGTACATGGAGAGGCTGACGATCGCGGCGCCCACGCAGCCGAGGAGGCACGTCATCGCCCACCGGCTACACTCGTCGGGCTCTGCCCACGCCGCCGGTGGTGGCTGCTCCTCGTCGCCGTCCATCGCCGCCCGGCTCCTCAATTGATTGACCCACGGATCTGTCTAGTCGAGACCCATGGTTGTACGTATGTAGAGATAGCTAGCTAGAGAGTTTATGTTTCCCTTCCGGGGATCGGTCTTCGTCTCTGTAACACGTACTGGATTCAAAAAGGAGTTAACAGACAGGCCATAGCCCCACGTAGATTAATTTGCCACAGAAACGGCCCAGACCAAGTCACTAGTACTGTCATGCTCCCGTACACCATCTCCTGCAAACATAAGTGCATTAATAATTCTCAGGTTAAAATTAATCAGGCTCTTGGATCGTTGTGTGTTCGCCAAAAAGGGGTTTACCTACCTGATTTGATTGCGAGTTATGCATAATTAGAAACGAAGATCTGACCCAGTAGCTGAAGCGATACTTGTTAATTCGTACAATACATCCGACAGGCCAGGTTGGCAACCTACTAAACAAAAGTACGTCAAGTCATCAATTTTTTTTCTTTTTTTTTCAAAAAGGGGATATGATCCCAACCTCTGCATCGTGATGATGCACACGGCCTTTATTAATAAACTCAAAACAAACTGTGTTCAAGTCGTCAATTGATTCACCAGGATAAAAATAGACACGTGATGGTTGGATTCATCAACTTAAATAAGTTTAGCTACTTGATTTGATTGTGAATTATGCAAACCGTACTTTCTTTATCAGATTGTCCTTCTTTTAACATGTCTTCAGCGTCTAACAACAGCGACACATAGACCAAAAGATCATTTTCAGCCTGTTTTCCTATTTACTCACCAACTATTTTCTGCTAAATTTAATGGACATATGCAGCAGCAGCTGCTGGTTGTTCGAAAGAATAATCGACATTTGTGCTCGTTCTAGCAAATGGACCCAGGTGCCAATATCCTGGAGAATAACACATAAATCTCCTAATTCGTATGAAATCAATGGAGAAGGAATTCTAATAGGCGGTACTCAGATTTTCTTAATTTTGTATACTTCGATTAGAAATTAGGAGTATCCGGTTAGTTGGACTAGAAAAGTCAACATTCTAGATCAACGTCGTAATCTCAGTTCGAAGACTATAATGAGGAAGTCCTATGTATGTAATATACGCCGCTGGCCATCCTAATCAGATCGTTGGGGATTGGTCATTTACAATTAACCAGCCACGTCTAATTAGTTTACGATGATTAGTATACTTGCATCAAAGACATGTGGCACAATCATGAAATAAGCAAGTCTTCAGTGTTCGAATTCCTAAGTTATACTCCTGCTACATGGTATATAGCAGCAAGTATACGCTTTGTACTACTTTTGCACTAAATCTCCGACACTTACTGTTGTGGATTGGAGGGCGTATAAATTTGTACAAAATCAACGACATTTACCATGGACCGGAGTGGGTATTAAAATTAAAGGTATGAAATTTCTAATCAGTTTTCCATTATTTTGTAGCTTTCATGTCTTTAGCACTTATCATTTGGTACATGCTCATCCATTTGGATGCCTTTAGCACTTTTCGTCTTGGCGTTTTCTCATGTCCTTTAGAATACATGACAAGGATTTAGCAACCACCTGATAGCAACAAACTGTATGAATAGTTTTCCAGGTCTTGTTTCTGTTTATTGCGGTATATTGATCTATTTGTTCTTCTTTGCTTCCAAGTAGTAATTGATAGATAACTTAAGTCATTGGCCAACAGCAACAGCTGAAGCAAGACAAAATTCAGAAACACAGTTCAATAGTCTTTGGAAGCTTCGTATATGAAGCAAATATATTATAACTCCACCTTTTTCTTGACACAAACTATTATACAGTACCAAAAACATGTGTGCTTTGACTGCTGCGTTGTAACTTAGCATCGTTATTACTGCTTACTTACTGCAGGTATTACCGTTGCAATTGGAGTAAGGTCTAGAAGGTCTAGATTGAATATTGGAATCTACTCCCTGCAATGGGAGTACCAAACATTTCATCCTCTCCAGTTTATTCCAACCGCTAATCAGAATCATTTGCCTATCTTTTGTTTATCTTCCTACTATTCATTCCTTGTCCCTCTTGTACTAGTGCTAGTAATTTCCTAATTTTCTTCATAGACTTTTAATCCCCCAATTAACAATGTGTTGTACTCCCTCCGTCCCGGTTTACGGGGCTCAGTTTGAAAAAACAATTGTCCCACATTAGCTTTTCTCTAAGGCCTACATGCAATTAATTAGGAGTAGTAACCTCCTCTAATTACACTTCATTTCCCCTTTCTCCTTTTTTTTAGCTCAATAGAAACACCTTGATTCATGCGGTTGGGGTGGGAACTGAAACGCGTTTGCATGCCGGGCTGGCTGCATGTTGATGGGAGACACCACTAACCTATGCATGTGTCTCTAATAGCTCGGGAGTGGTAGCTAATTGAGGAGTAATTAGAGGGGGTTACTTCTCCAAAGTAAATGCATGCAACACTTGAGAGAGTTTTTAGCGTCCAATGAAAAAACGTCTTGGTCCTGATGCAAAACGATTTGAGCCCTGTGAACCGAGACGGAGGGAGTAGTACATGTATGCGTACACGAATAGAATACGGTTACAAAGTATATATAAACCATTCGCCTCCATCAATCCATATATACAATCTCGTCCATTTGGCCGTCCCTGCATTAATCAAGACCATAACCGCCCAGGAGCACACCCTTGGCATGCATGGACGCATAATGCCTTCATGATCCACCCATTTGCCCCCTGCTATTCCTCGTCGTGTCCATCTTCCTCACGCCGCCAAGAACAAACACACCAAGAAAAAAGCTACTAGCAAGAATCCGTTGGCAGGCCGGTGTTGATGTCCATGGGGCAAGAAAAGGCCCTGCTTCCGGCGCCGGTCACTGTGGCTTTCTCGTGGGAGCACGAGCCGATCGTGCCCAAAGCGGCCATTGATGCCGGTGGTGGCATGCCGCAAAGCCCAAAGAAGGCGCCGGCCACCGTGGTCTTGTCGTGGGGTCACGAGCAGGGCATCACGAAGCTTGCACCGGCGCCAGCCATGAAACCCCGCGGCGTGCCGGAGGGCCCAAGGAAGGGCCAGGCGCCGACGCGGCGGCTGTCCGTGCCGCCGCCGCCGGGCCGGCCGTTGACGAGGGGCGTCTCGCGCGCCGTCCGGCCGGAGGACGACCCGTTCCTGGCTGCGTACCTAGCCTGCACAAAGAGCACCGGCGGCCGAGGCGGCGACGGTGGGAGGAGGGCGGCCAAGGAACAGCGGCGGTTCGCGTGGGCGGGGCTCGGGCTGGGCAGCCTGTCCTGCAAGAGGAACAACGGCGTCGTGGAGCAGAGCATGGTGAGGATAGCCAAGCTGCCCGAGCTGGATCCTAGAGATGCTTGATTCTCCTGAGTCCTGATCAATCATCTTCTTCTTTGGTAGTATGGTTTTGTAGTAGAAGTACTGCTGATTAAGTTCAGTTAATCGTGTGAAAAACTTTGTGGTTAGGAGAATTAGAAAGTGTAATCCAGAAGAAATGGAAGAGCACTCTGCAGCATCTTCTGGATTCAGAATATGTCAGGTTCTGCAACTGATCTGCAGCAGCAATCTTCAGCTTTCTGTCTTCTCGATTCAGAATACTTCCTTTTGTGGGTTGCACATCCATGAGTTTCCTCTATAAGAAACTTCCTTTTTTCTTCTTCCGCGATAGACAAATCGATCAGCATGACGCCGACTCTGCAGTCGGCCTTCCGTGGGTGTCAACTCCAAGTGACAGAGGCTGAGCCAGGATTGGAACCTTCCATTGTTTCTTGTGCTTGTGTCGGGTGTGTAAGCATGAATATTATGTTTCATTTGAAGCACTAAATTAAAAAGATAAAGGATGTTTTATTACTTTGAAAAGCAATTACATCCAGCATCTGCATAACCAGGATGCACATAACCGTTTATAGGTTTCAAGTGAAATGTCTGATAAAACAAAACTAAGCGAAATACATATTGAAGCGATGAATTACAAGAGGCCTAAGGTGTGGGTTTGGCTTCAATCCGTAGACTATGCTGCCACCCATGTAGGGAAAAAGTATCCCTCTTCGTAGCCTCCAACCGTCTACAGACCTCCGTAAATAGGTCTCGGTTCTCCACTCGCTGAAGAGGTAACCACAAACGGAGAATATATGTACATCTGTAGATAACCTGCAAAAAGGAACAATTGTTATCGTTAAAAATCTTGTCATTTCTACTTAGCCAAAGCGCCCAGATAACTGCTAGCGCCCCCACCCTAAGAAGCAACTTGAACCTTGAATCGGCACCATGAAGCCAATTGACAAAGACATTGGCCACACTAGTCGGGGGATACAGGGTAGACACTATTTGGATGACTGACCATATAGATCTCCCAAATTGGCACTGGAAGAAAAGGTGTTTAATCGTTTCGTCCTGTTGACAGAAAACACCGTGTACCTCCATGCCAGTTTCGCTTAACGAGATTGTCTTTGGTGAGAATAACTTCTCGATGAAGGTACCATCCAAATTTTAATTTTTAATGGTATCTTCATCTTCCAAATTTTCTTATTATTATCAACCGGTATGTCGGAGTGAAGGATCGTATTGTATAGTGATTTTACGGAGAAAGTGCCATCTGCATTACGATTCCACCTAAATTAGTCCGGTTCAGGCGATAGTTGTATATCTCCTAGCCGGTGAATCAGGGAATTCCATGCCAACATCCTTTGCCCAAGTAAAACTCGTCTGAACGTCACATTCGGAGGTGAGGTAGCCATTACCGTGGCAATGGTATCACTTTTGCGACGAACAATACTATACAAGGCAGGATACTGTTCACTACTTAAGGGTGCATTGTCTAACCAAATGTTCTCCCAGAACCATATATGTGCTCCATTCTTGATCGAAAAAGTACCATAGCCGAAGAAGACATTCTTTGCCGCCATGAGACCAGCCCAGAAGTGTGAATCCCCTGATTTCCAAACCACTTGGGATAACATCTTCGAGCCCATATACTTTCTCCTGAGAATAGTTTAGCAAATCTCATCCTCAGTCAGAAGCTTAAACAGCCATTTACCTACTAGGGCTGAATTCTTGATTTCCAGGAACTCCAAGCCCTCCTTGATCTTTGAGACTACAAACTATACACCATTCAACCAATCGATATTTTTTTCTCGCTGTCCCCTTGCCAAAAAAATCTGGATCGATAATAATCGAGTTTATGTAGAATTCCTTTTGGTACTAGAAAGAATGATAACATATACAGTGCTATATTTGTCAGTACTCAATTAATGAGTACCAGTCTTCCTCCCAGGGACAACAATTTATCTTTCCAACTACTAAAGCGTTTTTGTACTCTTTCTTCCACTATTTTCCATTCATCAATTGCGAGTCTTCGATAATGAATTGGAATACCCAAATAGCGAAATTAACTTTTATGTACTCTTTCTTCCACTATTTTCAATTCACTTTTATGGAAATTGATTTTTTAATCCCGATAACTGCTCAAAAGCCGCCAAAATTAATTTCAGATTGCGAGCTTTTTCGAGATCATGATCTACAAATAGAATTGTGTCATCGGCATATTGAAGGATAGATAAACCACCATCGACCAGATGTGGAATCACCCCGGGTAATGAATAGAAAAGTCATACGGAGATCGTGTTATCGATCTAGTCATAGGTGGAACTGCTGCCGTTTTTCTTTTCTTTTTTTTGCGAAAATGAACTGCTGCCGTTGTTCCGCTTAACAAGTGTGGTGCTATCTGAAACCCTGAAGGGCAAGAGCAGTAGGACTAACAAAGGCACGATAGTAGTTTTTTCTGCTTGTGTTGGGTATGTAAGAAGAAATAGTATGTTTTACTGGAAGCACTGATTGGTTGGTAATGAACAGAAAAGTCAGCTGCAGAACATGTGATCGACCTAGTCACAGGTGCTAAACTCTGAAGCACAAGTGTAGTACGACTGACAAAGGAACACTAAGTTTTTTTTACGGGGAAGGGCGGAAGGCACACTAGTAGTTACAGTTAGTTAGAGATCAAATTGTCATTGATTCGTAACATTTATTTAGTCTGGCTAATTCCATGACATGAGAAATGCAACACTAGAAGTTTTAGGGAAAATGTTTTACAACGATTTCGTTATGTTGTTTCTTTGTCTGACAGAGAGGTTTCACTGAAAAGGACGATCGGGAAATGACAATGTGGATGGATCTTTTCTCCCTTTTAATGGCTCTGCTCGTATTGGTTGTATCGTCTGTGATCACACAGGAGCTGTTTGATGATAGCGTGCAAGGTCTATAAAAATCTTACTGATGCATATGAAGCTGAGCTGTTAGCAATTAAGGAAGGATTGTTGTTGGCTCTTCAGTACCTGACGCACCACTGCTGCTACAATCTGATAGTTCAGCTGTCCTAAAGACTCCGAAGGAGGAAGGTTTGGACCGATCACAACATACCAAGCTTGTGATGGAGCTGAAACAAGTGATCAATGGTTCAAGGGAGCTTGTTCTCATGAAAGTAGATCGTCAACAGAATAGAGTTGCAGATTTTTTAGCTACTCATGCGAGAGTCGGACAGTTCAGCCGGCTTTGGTCTGACTGTTCCCCTCGTTTTTTATCAGACTTTGTAGCTTGTGATTGTAACCTTCTTATTGAGTAATAAAGCTTCCGCCTTCTACGCGAAAAAAAGAAAATGACGAGCAGGAAACGACGATCGGAAACATCAATGCGACACGTATCTATTATGTTACAAAACTTTGTATGTGGATATGTGTTGATGGTTAATACTGATTTGCAGGAATCTGATCCTTGCTTTGTGTTCCTATTATGTTGTTGTAGTGCATTCTGTTAGATGTATATATCTGTATATTGTAGTTTCCCCATATGATAGGGGCTTCCTGCATATTTGCACCTGTACATGTACTATATATTGTGGCCTTTGGCCCCCAGGTAATACAACCACTAGTAGGAAAAGCCTTATCAATGGCGCACCAAAAAATGATTATGTGGCGCATGGGTGGTGCGCCACAGAATTCTCGCCACAAAAATAAGGTTTCTGTGGCGCACCGGCCCATGCGCCACAGAAAGTCTTATTTCTGTGGCGCACCGACGGTGGTGTGCCACAGAAACTTATTTCTATGGCGCACCGACGGTGGTGCGCCACAGAATCAAAAAAAAAATGGCGGCTAGATCTAGATCTAGATCTAGATCCAGGGCCGCCGATTTTCTAATTTTTTTTGATATTTCGCTGGAAGGTAGCCATAGGTGGGTGGATGGCCGGAGGAGGAGGATGAGGAGGTGGTAGTGGTGGTGGTGGTGGTGGAGGAGGTGGTGGTGGTGGTGGTGGAGGAGGTGGTGGTGGTGGAAGTGGTGGAGGTGGTGGTGGTGGAGGAGGTGGTGGTGGAGGAGGAGGTGGTGGTGGAGGAGGTGGTCATGGTGGAAGAGGAGGTGGTGGTGGAGGAGGAGAAGGTGGTCGTCGCCGGAGTAGGTCGTCGGAGTAGGAGGAGGAGGAGAAGGTGGTCGTCGTCACCGGAGTAGGAGGAGGCCGGTCGGAGGAGGTCGCCGGAGTAGGAGGCCGGCCCCGGAGGAGGTGGTGGTGGAGGAGGAGGGGCTGGCCGGAGGAGGTGGTGGTGGTGGAGGAGGAGGCCGGCCGCCGGAGGTGGTGGTGGTGGTGGTGGAGGAGGAGGAGGAGGAGGAGAAGTGGAGGAGAAGTTTGCATCCAAGGAGGAGAACTGAGGAGAAGTGGAGGAGTAGTGAGGAGAAGTGGAGGAGAGGAGGGCGCCAGAAAAACTAAATTTTGGACGTTAATTCTGTGGCACATGGGCACTTGGTGCGCCACAGAATTTTTTTCTTTTTTTTTGTATTTTGCAGCAAAAAACCTTTAACTGGCCGTAACATTTTACTCTTTTTGAATTTGGCGATTCTAAAAATTGTCCAACCGGGCAAGCCCGGGTGAATTCAAATGTAGAATTTTCGTGGGATCATTTTGATATATTGTGCGTCTTTTTTCGAGTTCGTATGCAATCAGAAATCCAGTTTGATGATTTTCCCACAAAATTTTGCAAAAAAACTCGAAATTTATGTTTGTTAATTTTTAGTGGTAAAAGATGACATCATACATGGGCATCTTGATGGAATTTATTTTTTGAAATTTCTATCTATTTTTTTCATTTTTTTACGGAGGTAAAAAAGGCGATCCACGGGAGGGGGGGGGGGTGGAGTTGCGTGGGGAGCCAAAAGAAACTTCTGTGGCGCATGGAACTCATGTGCGCCACAGAAATGTGTAGGCGCACCATCCCACGTGCGCCACAGAAAGTCTTAATTCAGTGGCGCACTGATGACCCACAAGTATAGGGGATCGCAACAGTCTTCGAGGGAAGTATTACCCAATTTATTGATTCGACACAAGGGGAGACAAAGAACACTTGAAAGCCTTAACAGCGGAGTTGTCAATTCAGCTGCACCTGGAAATAGACTTGCTCGCAAGAGTTTATCAGTAGTAACAGTTTTATAGCAGTAGCGGTAGTGAAATAACAGCAGCAGAGTAACAAAGACAGCAGTAGTGATTTTAGTAAACAGCAGGATTAAAATACTGTAGGCACGGGGACGGATGACGGGCGTTGCATGGATGAGAGAAACTCATGTAACAATCATAGCAGGGCATTTGCGGATAATAATAAAACGGTGTCCAAGTACTAATCAATCAATAGGCATGTGTTCCAATTATAGTCGTACGTGCTCGCAATGAGAAACTTGCACAACATCTTTTGTCCTACCAGCCGGTGGCAGCCGGGCCTCAAAGGAAACTCATCGGATATTAAGGTACTCCTTTTAATAGAGTACCGGAGCAAAGCATTAACACTCCGTGAACACATGTGATCCTCACGTCACTACCATTCCCTCCGGTTGTCCCGATTTCTGTCACTTCGGGGCCATTGGTTCCGGACAGCGACATGTGTATACAACTTGCAGGTAAGACCATAAACAATGAATATCATGATGAAACAATAACATGTTCAGATCTGAGATCATGGCACTCGGGCCCTAGTGACAAGCATTAAGCATAACAAGTTGCAACAATATCATAAAAGTACCATCTACGGACACTAGGCACTATGCCCTTGATGGCGTGTATTTCACACGTTCGTTGGGCAACCCCAAGAGGAAGGTATGATGCGCACAGCAGCAAGTTTTCCCTCAGAAAGAAACCAAGGTTTATCGAACCAGAAGGAGCCAAGAAGCACGTTGAAGGTTGATGGCGGCGGGATGTAGTGCGGCGCAACACCAGGGATTCCGGCGCCAACGTGGAACCTGCACAACGCAACCAAAGTACTTTGCCCCAACGAAACAGTGAGGTTGTCAATCTCACCGGCTTGCTGTAACAAAGGATTAACCGTATTGTGTGGAAGATGATTGTTTGCAGAGAAAATAGTAAAACAAGTATTGCAGCAGATTTGTATTTCAGTATTAAAGAATGGACCGGGGTCCACAGTTCACTAGAGGTGTCTCTCCCATAAGATAAAAGCATGTTGGGTGAACAAATTACAGTCGGGCAATTGACAAATAGAGAGGGCATAACAATGCACATACATGACATGATAAGTATAGTGAGATTTAATTGGGCATTACGACAAAGTACATAGACCGCCATCCAACTGCATCTATGCCTAAAAAGTCCACCTTCAGAGTTATCATCCGAACCCCCTCCAGTATTAAGTTGCTAAACAACGAGACAATTGCATTAAGTATGGTGCGTAATGTAATCAACAACTACATCCTCGGACATAGCGCCAATGTTTTATCCCTAGTGGCAACAAGCACAACACAACCTTAGAACTTTCATCACCTGTCCCAGGTGTCAATGCAGGCATGAACCCACTATCGAGCATAAGTACTCCCTCTTGGAGTTAAAAGTAAAAACTTGGCCAGAGCCTCTACTAGTAACGGAGAGCATGCAAGATCATAAACAACACATGTATAGTAACTTGATAATTAACATGACATAGTATTCTCTATCCATCGGATCCCGACAAACACAACATATAGAATTACATATAGATGATCTTGATCATGTTAGGCAGCTCACAAGATCCGACAATGATAGCACAATGGGGAGAAGACAACCATCTAGCTACCGCTATGGACCCATAGTCCAGGGGTAGACTACTCACTCATCACTCCGGAGGCGACCATGGCGGTGTAGAGTCCTCCGGGAGATGATTCCCCTCTCCGGCAGGGTGCCGGAGGCGATCTCCTGGATCCCCCGAGATGGGATCGGCGGTGACGGCGTCTCTGGAAGGTTTTCCGTATCGTGGCTCTCGGTGCGGGGGTTTCGTCACGGAGGCTTTAAGTAGGCGGAAGGGCAAGTCAAGAGGCGGCACGGGGGCCCACACCATAGGCCGGCGCGGCCGGGGGTGGGGCCGCGCCGCCCTAGGGTTTGGCCACCCCGTGGCCCCTCTTCGTCTCGTCTTCGGACTTCCGGAAGCTTCGTGGAAAAATAGGCCCTCGGGCTTTGATTTCGTCCAATTCCGAGAATATTTCCTTACTAGGATTTCGAAACCAAAAACAGCAGAAAACAGACAATCGGCACTTCGGCATCTTGTTAATAGGTTAGTTCCGGAAAATGCACGAATATGACATAAAGTGTGCATAAAACATGTAGGTATCATCAATAATATGGCATAGAACATAAGAAATTATCGATACGTCGGAGACGTATCAAGCATCCCTAAGCTTAGTTCTGCTCGTCCCGAGCGAGTAAAACGATAACAAAGATAATTTCTGAAGTGATATGCCATCATAACCTTGATCATACTATTTGTAAACATATGTAGTGGATGCAGCGATCATAACAATGGTGATGACATGAGTAAACAGGTGAATCATAAAGCAAAGACTTTTCATGAATAGTACTTCAAGACAAGCATCAATAAGTCTTGCATAAAAGTTAACTCATAAAGCAATAAATCAAAGTAAAGGTATTGAAGCAACACAAAGGAAGATTAAGTTTCAGCGGTTGCTTTCAACTTGTAACATGTATATCTCATGGATAATTGTCAACATAGAGTAATATAACAAGTACAATATGCAAGTATGTAGGAATCAATGCACAGTTCACACAAGTGTTTGCTTCTTGAGGTGGAGAGAAATAGGTGAACTGACTCAACATAAAAGTAAAGAGAATGGTCCTTCAAAGAGGAAAGCATCGATTGCTATATTTGTGCTAGAGCTTTTATTTTGAAAACATGAAACAATTTTGTCAACGGTAGTAATAAAGCATATGAGTTATGAAAGTTATATCTTACAAGTTGCAAGTCTCATGCATAGTATGCTAATAGTGCCCGCACCTTGTCCTAATTAACTTGGACTACCGGATCTTTGCAATGCACATGTTTTGACCAAGTGTCACAATGGGGTACCTCCATGCCGCCTGTACAAAGGTCTAAGGAGAAAGCTCGCATTTTGGATTTCTCGCTTTTGATTATTCTCAACTTAGACATCCATACCGGGACAACATGGACAACGAGATAATGGACTCCTCTTTTATGCATAAGCATGTGGCAACAATTATTATTCTCATATGAGATTGAGGATATGTGTCCAAGACTGAAACTTCCACCATGAATCATGGCTTTAGTTAGCGGCCCAAAGTTCTTCTCTAACAATATGCATGCTCCAACCATGAAGGTGGTAGATCTCTCTTGCTTCGGACAAGACGGACATGCATAGCAACTCACATGATATCCAACAAAGAATAGTTGATGGCGCCCCAGAAACATGGTTATCGCTCAACAAGCAACTTAATAAGAGATAAAGTGCATAAGTACATATTCAATACTACAATAGTTTTTAAGCTATTTGTCCCATGAGCTATATATTGCAAAGGTGAATGATGGAATTTTAAAGATAGCACTCAAGCAATTTACTTTGGAATGGCGAATAAATACCATGTAGTAGGTAGGTATGGTGGACACAAATGGCATAGTGGTTGGCTCAAGTATTTTGGATGCATGAGAAGTATTCCCTCTCGATACAAGGTTTAGGCTAGCAAGGTTATTTGAAACAAACACAAGGATGAACGGTACAGCAAAACTCACATAAAAGACATATGGTAAACATTATAAGACTCCATGCCGTCTTCCTTGTTGTTCAAAACTCAATACTAGATGTTATCTAGACTCTAGAGAAACCAAATATGCAAACCAAATTAGCAAGCTCTAAGTATTTCTTCATTAATGGGTGCAAAGTATATGATGCAAGAGCTTAATCATGAGCACAACAATTGCCAAGTATCAAATTATCCAAGACATTTTAGAGTTACTACATGCAGCATTTTCCAATTCCAACCATATAACAATTTAACGAAGCAGAAACTTCGCCATGAATACTATGAGTAGAACCTAAGGACATATTTGTCCATATGCAACAGCGGAGCGTGTCTCTCTCCCATAAAGTGAATGCTAGGATCCATTTTATTCAAACAAAACAAAAAACAAAAACAAACCGACGCTCCAAGCAAAGTACATAAGATGTGGCCGAATAAAAATATAGTTTCAGTGGGAGGAACCTGATAATGTTGTCGATGAAGAAGGGGATGCCTTGGGCATCCCCAAGCTTAGACGCTTGAGTCTTCTTAATATATGCAGGGGTGAACCACCGGGCATCCCCAAGCTTAGAGCTTTCACTCTCCTTGATCATATTGCATCATACTCCTCTCTTGATCCTTGAAAACTTCCTCCACACCAAACTCGAAACAACTCATTAGAGGGTTAGTGCATAATAAAAATTCACATGTTCAGAGGTGACACAATCATTCTTAACACTTCTGGACATTGCATAAAGCTACTGGACATTAATGGATCAAAGAAATTCATCCAACATAGCAAAAGAGGCAATGCGAAATAAAAGACAGAATCTGTCAAAACAGAACAGTCCGTAAAAATGGATTTTATTAGGCCACCAGACTTGCTCAAACGAAAATGCTCAAATTGAATGAAAGTTGCGTACATATCTGAGGATCACTCACGTAAATTGGCATAATTTTCTGAGTTACCTACAGAGAATTAGACCCAGATTCGTGACAACAAAGAAATCTGTTTCTGCGCAGTAATCCAAATCTAGTACTTACTTTTCTATCAAAGACTTTACTTGGCACAACAAAACATAAAACTAAGATAAGGAGAGGTTGCTACAGTAGTAAACAACTTCCAAGACACAAATATAAAACAAAAATACTGTAGTAAAAACATGGGTTGTCTCCCATAAGCGCTTTTCTTTAACGCCTTTCAGCTAGACGCGTAAAAGTGTAACTCAAGTAACATCAAGAGACGAAGCATCAACATCATAATTTGTTCTAATGATAGAATCATAAGGTACCTTCATTCTCTTTCTAGGGAAGTGTTCCATACCTTTCTTGAGAGGAAATTGATATTTAATATTACCTTCCTTCATATCAATAGTAGCACCAATGGTTCGAAGAAAAGGTCTTCCCAATATAATGGGGCAAGATGCATTGCATTCAATATCCAAGACAACAAAATCAACGGGGACAAGGTTATTGTTAACCATAATATGAACATTATCAACTTTCCCCAAAGGTTTCTTTTTATCATTATCAGCGAGATTAACATCCAAATAACAATTCTTCAATGGTGGCAAGTCAAGCATATCATAGACTTTTTTAGGCATAACAGAAATACTTGCACCAAGATCACATAAAGCATTACAATCAAAATCTTTGATTCTCATTTTAATGATGGGCTCCCAACCATCCTCTAGCTTTCTAGGAATAGAAGTTTCAAGTTTTAGTTTCTCTTCTCTAGCTTTTATGAGAGCATTTGTAATATGTTTTGTGAAAGCCAAATTTATAGCGCTAGCATTGGGACTCTTAGCAAGTTTTTGCAAGAACTTTATAACTTCAGAGATATGGCAATCATCAAAATCTAAATCATTACAATCTAAAGCAATGGGATTATCATCCCCAAGGTTGGAAAAAATTTCAGCAGTTTTATCACAGGCAGTTTCAGCAGTTTTAGCAGTTTCA
Source organism: Lolium rigidum (assembly GCF_022539505.1). NCBI lineage: Eukaryota > Viridiplantae > Streptophyta > Magnoliopsida > Poales > Poaceae > Lolium > Lolium rigidum. The sequence goes on along the minus strand of NC_061512.1, from coordinate 10,294,981 downwards.
GGTAATTTTGCGCGCTTTGCACTAGGAGTAGAAGCATTGCCAACACCAATTATTTTATCATGGATAGTAGGAGGTGCAGCAACATATGAATAATTAGCATTGCTAGTGGTGGTAATAGTCCAAACTTTAGCTACATCTTCTTTTTTAGCTAGTTTTTCTTTTTCTTCTCTATCCCACCTAGCTCGCAGTTCAGCCATTAATCTTATATTCTCATTAATTCTAACTTGGATGGCATTTGCTGTAGTAACAATTTTATTTTCAATATCCCTATTAGGCATAACTTTCGATTTCAAAAGATCAACATCGGAGGCAAGACTATTAACTCTAGAAACAAGAATATCAATTTTATTGAGCTTTTCCTCAACAGTATTTGTTAAAGGCAGTTTGTGTACTAATAAATTCTTTAAGCATGGCCTCAAGTCCAGGGGGTGTATTCCTATTATTGTTGTAAGAATTCCCATAAGAATTAGCATAACCGTTACCATTATTATAAGGATATGGCCTATAGTTATTACTAGAATTGTTCCGATAAGCATTGTTGTTGAAATTATTATTTTTAATGAAGTTTACATCAACATGTTCTTCTTGGGCAACCAATGAAGCTAATGGAACATTATTAGGATCAACATTAGTCCTATCATTCGCAAGCATAGATATAATAGCATCAACTTTATCATTCAAGGAAGAGGATTCTTCAACAGAATTTACCTTCTTACCTTGTGGAGCTCTTTCCGTGTGCCATTCGGAGTAATTAACCATCATATTATCAAGAAGCTTTGTTGCTTCACCAAGAGTGATGGACATAAAGGTACCTCCAGCAGCTGAATCCAATAAATTCCGCGAAGAAAAATTTAGTCCTGCATAGAAGGTTTGGATGATCATCCAAGTAGTCGATCCATGGGTTGGGCAATTTTTAACCGGAGATTTCATTCTTTCCCAAGCTTGAGCAACATGTTCAGTATCTAATTGTTTAAAATTCATTATGCTACTCCTCAAAGATATAATTTTAGCAGGGGGATAATATCTACCAATAAAAGCATCCTTGCATTTAGTCCATGAATCAATACTATTCTTAGGCAGAGATAGCAACCAATCTTTAGCTCTTCCTCTTAATGAGAAAGGGAACAATTTTAACTTTATAATGTCACCATCTACATCTTTATATTTTTGCATTTCACATAGTTCAACAAAATTATTGAGATGGGCAGCAGACATCATCGGAACTAACACCGGAAAATTGCTCTCGCATAACAAGATTAAGTAAAGCAGGTTTAATTTCAAAGAATTCTGCTCGTAGTAGCAGTGTGGAGCAATAGGTGTGCATAAGAAATCATTATTATTTGTGCTAGTGAAGTCACACAACTTAGTATTTTCAGGGTTGGCCATTTTAGCAGGTAGTAAATAAAGCAAACTAGATAAAGTAAATGCAAGTAAACTAATTTTTTTGTGTTTTTGATATAGCAAACAAGACAAGTAAATAAAGTAAAGCTAGCAACTAATTTTTTTGTGTTTTGATATAATGCAGCAAACAAAGTAGTAAATAAAATAAAGCAAGACAAAAACAAAGTAAAGAGATTGAGAAGTGGAGACTCCCCTTGCAGGCGTGTCTTGATCTCCCGCGACAACGGCGCCGTGAAAATATGCTTGATGGCGTGTATTTCACACGTTCGTTGGGCAACCCCAAGAGGAAGGTATGATGCGCACAGCAGCAAGTTTTCCCTCGTGAAAGAAACCAAGGTTTATCGAACCGAGGAGGAGCCAAGAAGCACGTTGAAGGTTGATGGCGGCGGGATGTAGTGCGGCGCAACACCAGGGATTCCGGCGCCAACGTGGAACCTGCACAACGCAACCAAAGTACTTTGCCCCAACGAAACAGTGAGGTTGTCAATCTCATCGGCTTGCTGTAACAAAGGATTAACCGTATTGTGTGGAAGATGATTGTTTGCAGAGAAAATAGTAAAACAAGTATTGCAGCAGATTTGTATTTCAGTATTAAAGAATGGACCGGGGTCCACAGTTCACTAGAGGTGTCTCTCCCATAAGATAAAAGCATGTTGGGTGAACAAATTACGGTCGGGCAATTGACAAATAGAGAGGGCATAACAATGCACATACATGACATGATAAGTATAGTGAGATTTAATTGGGCATTACGACAAAGTACATAGACCGCCATCCAACCGCATCTATGCCTAAAAAGTCCACCTTCGAGGTTATCATCCGAACCCCTCCAAGTATTAAGTTGCTAAACAACAGACAATTGCATTAAGTATGGTGCGTAATGTAATCAACAACTACATCCTCGGACATAGCGCCAATGTTTTATCCCTAGTGGCAACAAGCACAACACAACCTTAGAACTTTCGTCACTCGTCCCGTGTGTCAATGCGGGCATGAACCCACTATCGAGCATAAGTACTCCCTCTTGGAGTTAAAAGTAAAAACTTGGCCGGAGCCTCTACTAGTAACGGAGAGCATGCAAGATCATAAACAACACATGTATAATAACTTGATAATTAACATGACATAGTATTCTCTATCCATCGGATCCCGACAAACACAACATATAGAATTACATATAGATGATCTTGATCATGTTAGGCAGCTCACAAGATCCGACAATGATAGCACAATGGGGAGAAGACAACCATCTAGCTACCGCTATGGACCCATAGTCCAGGGGTAGACTACTCACTCATCACTCCGGAGGCGACCATGGCGGTGTAGAGTCCTCCGGGAGATGATTCCCCTCTCCGGCAGGGTGCCGGAGGCGATCTCCTGGATCCCCCGAGATGGGATCGGCGGTGACGGCGTCTCTGGAAGGTTTTCCGTATCGTGGCTCTCGATGCGGGGGTTTCGTCACGGAGGCTTTAAGTAGGCGGAAGGGCAAGTCAAGAGGCGGCACGGGGGCCCACACCATAGGCCGGCGCGGCCGGGGGTGGGGCCGCGCCGCCCTAGGGTTTGGCCACCCCGTGGCCCCTCTTCGTCTCGTCTTCGGACTTCCGGAAGCTTTGTGGAAAAATAGGCCCCCGGGCTTTGATTTCGTCCAATTCCGAGAATATTTCCTTACTAGGATTTCTGAAACCAAAAACAGCAGAAAACAAGAATCGGCACTTCGGCATCTTGTTAATAGGTTAGTTCCAGAAAATGCACGAATATGACATAAAGTGTGCATAAAACATGTAGGTATCATCAATAATATGGCATAGAACATAAGAAATTATCGATACGTCGGAGACGTATCAGCCCTAACAATCTTATGCTATTACATGACCAATCTCATCCAATCCCTACCATCCCCTTCGGCCTACAGCGGGGGAATTACTCACACATGGATGGGGGAAACATTGCTGCCACAGAAGGTCATGTGATGCGTGATGCGCAATGATCTTCCATTCCCCGCCTGCCAGGAGCCAACTGAGATTGCCCCCGCGATCAGAGTTTCATGATGTGTTGCCTGAGGGCTTCGCCACTTCCACTT
>NC_061512.1:10157428-10291400 GCF_022539505.1 Lolium rigidum | reverse complement strand
CACATTAACTAGGTTCTCCAATAAGGCTAGCTCGACGACGGTCTAACTGAAGATCATTGTTATGTAAGCGCATTGCTGCACCTCGTTACTAGCTAGGAGTACAATGTCAGTACATGTAGAATCAACTTGACTTGCATAAAATACAGATATGGGTCTTAGTAAGTCGCATGCATGCGCGCAGCATGTCGATCTTAAACGTCGTTATGTGCGTTGGCATGACGAACTTACTTTGGGCTCTCAGCTGGGTGCAGTGCATGCATGTCTTCACCAAGAACCAACAATATATAAAAAATCTTCGGCACAGTTAGTTTCAGGGTCTTTGTCATGAAAGTAGCCTAGTTTTTTTTTTAGAGAATGTCGCACTTTATTGATTAAATAACATCAGTACATAGTTCAGTCCGAATGCAATCCAGGATAACATCAACACAAAAATTACAAATAGAGCACTCAGACGAGCGAGCTAACCGATGTGCTATGACATTCAAATTACGAATACTATGTTTGAAAGAACACGAATTGAAACCTTCCGACAAGGACTTGATATCGCTCACCACAATGCTAACCATTGACCGGGCCCGAACTAGCGAAGAAATGCGCTAGATGATAGACAAACAGTCTGAGACCAAGATCGTGTTCAGTATCCATGGTCTTTCAGCACTACCAACACCCTCCTAATGGCCAGTGCTTCAGCAAGCTCAGGCGAAGGAAATTCCTCGATACCTTCGTTGTAAGAAAGGATGAAGCTCAGGCGAAGGAAACTCGTTGATACCTTCGTTCAAAATAATTTCTAAAAAAATTGAACATTTTTAGATTTGAAAATTATTCAAATTTGACCTTTTTAAAAAGTTTGAACATTTTCCAGTTTTGAACATTTTTTATTTTAAACATTTTTCAAATTTAAACTTTTTGATTTTGAACATTTTTAAAGTTTGATCAATTTTTAAATTTAAACATTGTTCAAATTGAATGGTTGTTGAATCTAAACAGAGAAAACCGAAAACCATACAAAACCTATCAACGAAAGAACGAACTTAGCGCCAGATCGCAGAGATCAATGTTGGTGCGAATGAATCATAGCGACGAAGATTTCCGACTGGTAAATGGGCTGCCCGGCTCTTTTTTTTCTTCAGCGGCGGCTGACCTCGGGGCCGCACAAAACATCGTATAGGAGGCTCCCTTATCGGCCTTGGCAAGCTGTGTACTTTTTTGTGCTCTCTTTGTTTCATGGTTTCTTCGACAGACATAGTAATTTGCGGCACCCCTAAAAAAAAGTAATTTGCGGCCTAGCAAAGGTAATTAGACCCCAAGGCCAAGCCCAACAAGTGCAATACCTGGAGCCAGTACTAGTTTAATGTACAGCCAGGCATGCCAGGTTAGCAAACTACTAGATTTTAGCTACTAGATAATTACATTGATAATTCATCATGCCTAAAACAGATGATTCATCGCCAGGATTAAATTCATATACTTTAATGTTGGCTTCCTCACGTAAAAGAGGTTTAGCTGCTCGAATTTATTGTGAGTTATGCATAATTTGTATTAATTATTTTTTGATCATCCCCTAAACTTCTAAAAACGGTAACACAATGGACAAAAGTCTCTTCCAATGTCCAACAACAATAACACAACTACGACACATAGTTAGCATGGAGAGAGGAAGCTTGTCGAGCAGGGAGACAGTTCTTGTATAACCCTCCTATAAAGAGCATTATTATTAAAGCTCGTTGAACTTCTATCGATTGAAACATTTCATAGAACTTTGGTGCTAGGAGAAATTCTGGAAACCGCGATAAGATTTCCGTATCTATTTCTTAGGAAAAAGAAACATCATGCTTACCAAGAAGAAAACAGACATAAATATCGAGTACCTAGATCAGCATTTTATTAGTTAGTATAATAAATCTGGCAGGTAAGATTGGCAAACTACTAGATGTATGAGTACATATATTGATATATATTTCACCAAGTATAAAAATCAAATACTTGGATAGTTGCATTCATCTAGAAAGTGGTTTAGCCACTCGAGTTTGATAGTGATTTATGGACAACTCACACTTCTTTACCATGTTGAATACGTCCAACAACAGCGACATGACGGATGGATTGATCCGTTTTTAGCCTCTTTTTCTTCTTCTTATTGACCGATCAACTATTTATACTTAACAAAGATGCATATATGTTAATGGTTGCTTCAAGATTAATGAGAATCATTTGTGCTCTTTCTCGGGAAGAATGACCTATAAATCTCACAGTCTTGACCAAATCAGAGATGGAGATATTATGAGGGATAAGATAAGGTACCTGATTTTTTTTAGTCGTGTACAATGCAACCAGAAATTTGAAGTATCTTGCTTGTGGCGTAAGAAAACATAGCATTCTAGATCAAACATCGCAACCTCAGCTCGAAGAATAGAATAGTAAATTCGTTAGCCATCTTAATCACACCGTTGGAATTGCCCATTTACGATTTGCCAACTGGTGACTAGTTTAAAATAAAGATGTGCACAATAAAAAGCATGAGTGAAATTTTCAACATGCAAGTAATTCCCAATATAAATTTATCTGAGATATATATAGCAGCATATTGTTTTGGATGGTTAGGACATATACAATGCTAGCTTATTTCTTCTGTGGATAATAGCACACATGTGTATTGTCCCGAGCGAAGGAAAAACAGAATGCTCAATGCCTAGCTAGTTTCGTAGCACCGTTGCCCCAAATACCGGGATCGGGTAGGTATTAGAAAAGAGGCCAGGAAATTGACCCTAGCGCCCGTGATGTGCCTGCCCTTAGTGTACAAGTATCAAGATTCTAATAAATCATTTGCAAGTATGCTGCATGCTCATCCATCTGATCGGACGCGCGCCTTCAGCAGTTGCCATTTTTTTCTCTTCTCGTGTCCTTTTTGAACAAATGAAAAGGACTTACCAACCACCTCATAGGTACAGACCGTATGAATATCTTCCGCGTACTTGCTCCTCTTTCTCGTGAAGAAACATTGAGCCGGTCGGATGTGTTCTTCGTTGCTTCCAATTGATTGAACAATGGAAAATGTATAGACGAGACTACAATATAATAGTCACAGCTAGTTTCATATACCAACATGCAGAAAAACCACACATCAAGCAAGAAAAAATCTTCAAGATTTTACGAGAGGCGAGGAATTCTTGAACTTTTTGTCCAAACTATTTTTTAAATGCGTGAAGAAGTTTTAAATATTCAGAACATGATAAAAATTTGTGCTATGAAAGAACGTGGACATGTGTGAAATCAAATATGATTTAATTTTCTTTGGGAACTTAATTTATAAAACAAATATCGTACTAGTTACAGAATTGATACACTACTCAACTCAACCAAAAGATCGAATTGAGAGAGGAGGGGGTTATTATACTCTACGCCCTCGCCCCCCCCCCCAACCCACACACACACATACACACACCGTCATGTCTATGCTCATTTTTTCAAGAAACAGGGGAAGATGTACTACATTTGTTGCGGTACTTGGAAATTGAACCCTAAATCTTGGGCTGCAAGTTGTTTGCACCCAGTTAATTCATCCATTATTTAGTATCGATGAAATGTGGCAATTCAATATTTTATTTAAACACTTCTCCTCATCTCTAGGATATTTTAGTTCTTAAACGTGCGTTCGACCTATGCCGCATAATCTTTTTTTGATACTGCACGAGCATGATAACTTGAGACCAGTTGGCCTGATATACTATATAAAATTGATACACTACTCAACTCTACCAAAAGACACAAATTGGAGATTATCGGTCATTATACTCTAACACTAGTTGTGTACCAAGAAAGTACTTGTACACACGGTTATTGAGCCATGGACTGTGCATTGACTCTTGCGTTGTAATTTAGCACCGTTACTACCCTACTTAATTACTATAGGAGTTGCCATTGAAATGGAAGTCTAGATTAAACATTGCAATTAGGTAGCCAAGTGTACATGCATCTCTCTACTATATCCTTTTGTAATTGCACCAATCCAAGTAGCCCATCTTTTTGTTCCAGAAACAATGGTTCATCCATTATTCTTATGCAAAATCAAAACTTGTCGCTAGCATATATGTCACAGTACATAATTATGTAGTCTTCATAAGTTTGATGGTTAGGAAAAAGAACTAGAAGACAAACATAAGAAAGGTAAGGGTGAGCTAACATGCATGCATGGTGAATGCGTGAAGCCATCAAAGTTGAAGTCAATCTACACTACCTAACAAACATGCAACTCCAACCATTTTGTCACACATGGCATTATACTAGGCTTACTTGTAACAGTATGTCAAAAACTTGCGTGTGGAAGTCAGGAACCGTGCTTTGGCTCGTGTTTTGTAAACTTGGCACCAGATTACAAGATGGATCTGTAAACATACCACGATTATTGCCAAATTACTAGATGGCTTTGTGAACTTAGCACGATTAATGTTAAATTACACCCCTTCCAATCCATAGTAGTTGATAATAATATAGATGTATCTCGACATATCTTAGTTCTAGGTACATCTATACTCGTGGCAAGTAATATAAATAAGAGGAGGTAGTATTTTGCTAATTTTCTTCAAAGACTTCTAGTACCCCAATTAACAAATGATTTCGATCTTGTACATGCCTCCCGCCACCTACAAGTTTTATACTCATCCATTTGGCCGTCCCTGTGTACTTAATCAAAACAATAACCGTCGTATAAATCAAAACAATAACCGTCGTATAAATCTCCACTACCAGTAGTAATTCATTTGACCACGCACACGTTTGGTATGCATGCACGCATGCATGGTGCCTTCATGATCTACCCATTTGCCCCCTCCTCTCTCACCCCTTCTGCTTCTACAACACCAAACACCTTGGTTGTCGTCTTCGTCTTCGTCTAGTTGGCTCTAGCTATCTTTGTTCTTGTGTGAGGACGTCCATGGGGCAAGAAGAGGCCTTGCTGTTGGCCACCGTGGCTTTCTCGTGGGAGCACGGGCAGGGGATGCTGACGCCGGCCATGGCTGCGCTTGACATGCCGGAGAGCCCGACGAAGGCACCTGCGACGGCCACCGTGTTCTTGCCGTGGGAGCACAAGCCAGGCGCGACGAAGCCATACTCGACGCCAGCCGTGAAACCCCGCGGCGTGCCGGAGAGCGCGAGGAAGCCTCAGGCCCCGACGCGTCGGCTGTCCGTGCCGCCGCCGCCTGGCCGACCTTCCCCCAGGGGCCACTGGCGTGCCGTCCGCCCGGAGGACGACCCGTTCCTCGCAGCGTACCTGGCGTGCACCAAGAGCGCGCCGGAGCCAAAGGGCCAGGGCCAGCGGCGGCTCGGTTGGGGCAGACTGTCCTGCAAGAGGGGCGACGGTGCCGTGGTACAGAGCATGGTGAGGATGTCCAAGCTGCCCGAGCTGCATCCCAGGGATGCTTGATTCATTAGTTACCTCCGTCCTAATTAATCATCATCCAGTTTTTTGGTATGATCTGCAGTACTGAGTGTTGCTGGATAAGGTCAGTTAATCCAGAAGGAAGCAGAAAGTCCTATTACATCTTGTGGTTAGGATAAGTAGAAAGTCCTAATAAATCCAGAAGAAAGAAAACACACACTTTGGATGTTTTTCATCCGAGTTCAGCAAGAGATTTGCAGCAGCAATCTTCATCTTTGTGTCTTCTGGATTCAGAATACGTTGTGAGTTGCATGTGCATGAATTTTCTGTCTTCTCGAGTGAGAAATTTGCAGCAGCAGCAGCTTCCTTCTTTCTTCTTCTGTGATAGACAAATTTATTACCACGAAATTCTGTCAGCGTCAACTCGATAGGGACAGAGGTTGACCGGGAATAGGAGCATTCCATTCATTATTCCGTTTCTGGTATTTGTGTAAGTACTACTAGTAATATATATACACGGGTCATTGGTTGATCGGTAATGAACAGACAATTCAGTTCAACGTTTCGGTGATCCACCTAGTCACAGGTAGAACTGCTGTGCAATCGCTACCCGAATCACAACTGACAGAGTCACACTAGCTAGTTGCAGACCAAAATATCACCCGGTGATACGTTCCTTTTGTCTGACCAGTTCCATTGCATGAGAAAGAGAAAACTATATAATGTTGGGGACTATTTTTTGGATTGCAAGCCACATCATCCTCTAGTGTATCTGTCAAAGAAGAGAGCATCAGACGCTACAAACGTCTCACTGACAAGGACCTCATGTTTTTTCCTTGTCTGACAGGTACGTTTCAGGAACAGTTAGTTCTGACAAGGACCTCCTTTTTTTTCCTGGAAACGACTAGGTCGATCACATGAGAGCATCAGATTGCAGTTAGTTGTGACAGAGGCACATTCAACTTGTCATCTCCTGACATATGCACATCAACAAAATTTTCTGAATGCACCTGATGATTCCATTCAATGTGATTTCGTATTCTTCTCAAGGCGCTCTCGGTGCCCTGATATTTTACCATATTGTGATGCCTGATTCATAAGTTGGGAAATGATTTTCTGTATATAAAGCACCAGATACTGTTCGTTTTCACTGAAAAATATCAATATTCAACTTCAACTTTACCATTATGATAAAGTTAAATTCAAATTAATCAGTACATCACGAGTTGTGCCGAAGTGCAACTGGACATCACGAGGAATGACCTGGACTTGGAAGTTGGAGCTGTACTAATTACGTGGTATGCAGCCACTTCAAGTTCACATACAAAAGTGGGAAGTGTCAAAAATTAATTTTGATTTCTGAATTTGCAAGCTATTTTTGGTTCAGTTGCTAATCTAACCTGAATCATGGTTCGGCCTTTTCCTCACCCAATGAACATACAAAAATTACACAATTCAAGAAATTAGTCTCTGTCAAGTTGACACCGGCACAAAACTACATGTCCATCCCACATGTAGTGTCGTGGTAGTACTCCCTCCGACCCATATTACTTGCCACCAAATGGATGTATCTACAATTAAAATATGTCTACATACATCTATATTAGTGTCGAGTAATATGAAGTGGAGGGAGTATCAATATTTTCACAAACAACAAAACAACATAACATGAATGTGTTAGGGTAATATGCTTGTTGTATTACCTGGGGCCAAAGGCCACAATATATAGTACATGTACAGGTGCAAATATGCAGGAAGCCCCCTAACATATGAGGAAACTATAATATACAGATATATACATCTAACACCCCCCTCAAACTCATGGTGGATCCACAACACTGAGTTTGGAGAGTAAGAAGTCAGGCTGCGCTCGGGTCTGTGCCTTTGTAAAGAAATCCGCCAACTGCAAATCTGAAGGCACATAATGAACCGTAACAACCTCATCCTGCATCTGAGCACGTGTATAAAAAGCATCAACACCAATATGCTTGGTCAGCTCATGCTTGACCGGATCACGTGCAATACTGATAGCACATGTACTATCAGACAAAAGTGGAGTGGGTGTCGTAACAGAGACCCCAAAATCTGCAAGCAACCACCGTAACAAGGTCACCTCAGTAATCAACAAAGCCATAGCCCGCAACTGAGCCTCAACACTCGAACGGGAAACCGCGACCTGTTTCTTCGTCTTCCAAGCAACAAGCGAACCACCAAGAAACACACAGTAAGCAGAAAGTGAACGACGATCCGTAGGATCACTCGCCCACGTAGCATCCGACTAGCACTGGAGCTGGAGAGAGCTGAAACGAGGAAAGAAAAGGCGACGAGTGATCGTGCCACGAAGATAACGAAGAACACGGAGGAGATGACTGTAGTGAACAGTGGTAGGAGCTGAGACAAACTGACTCAGAATATGAACAGGATAAGAAATATCAGGACGAGTGACATCAAGATAAACAAGACTCCCAACAATATGGCGATAACGAGTGGGATCAGGAAGAGGATCACCATCAGTAGGACGAAGCTTAACATTAAGCTCCATAGGAGTATCAACCGTGCGCTCATCCCCAAGAGCAGCACGGGCAAGAAGATCCTGAATATACTTTTCCTGAGAGATAGAAAAGCCATCAGAAGTGGAAGAAACCTCAATGCCAAGAAGATAGCGAAAAGGACCAAGATCAGTCATAAGAAACTGATCTCGAAGACGAGCCTTGACAAAGGCAATATACTCAGGATCATCACCAGTAATGATCGTATCATCAACATAAAGAAGAAGAAGAGTGCGTCCACGAGAAGAAGTGTGAACGAAAAGTGCTGGATCATGAAAACTAGGAGAGAAACCAGCAGCAGTCACCACAGAAGCGAATCGCTCAAACCAGGCACGAGGGGCCTGTTTCAGACCATAGAGAGAACGTCGAAGACGACAAACCAACACATCGGGAACATAATACCGAGGAGGAGGCTGCATGTAAACCTCCTCACTCAACTCGCCATTAAGAAAAGCGTTCTGAACATCAAGCTGGGACACAGACTAGCGTCGAACAGAAGCAACAACAAGAAGAGTACGCACAGTGGTCATATGAGCCACAGGGGCAAAAGTCTCATCATAGTCACGGCCGTGCTCCTGCTGAAAGCCACGAGCCACAAGATGCGCTTTATAGCGCTCAAGAGATCCATCAGAGCGGGTCTTAATTTTATATACCCACTTACACATGATAGGAAGAACACCAGAAGGGGGAGAAACAAGATCCCAGGTGCTAGTGCGCTCAAGCGCAGCGATCTCCTCAGCCATGGCAAGCTGCCATTCAGGATGACGCTCGGTATCCCGATAAGAAGTCGGCTCAGAAACAACAGAGAGACCATACTGACTAGGAGAGTAACGGGCCGGAGCACGACGTTGACGAACACGCCGTGAAGGAGGGAGCTCATCGGCAGAAGACAACTCATCAGAAAAAGAGGAAGAAGGGACAGCATCGGAAGGATCCGAAGCCGAAGAACGGGGAGTACTAGGGGAACTAGACGGAGGAGAGGATGGCGCCGAAGCCGAAGGAGGCGCATCAGAACTAGGAGGAGGAGGAGAAGGGACAGCAGGGGATGCATCCGGAAAAAGAAGAAAAGAGATATCATCCACCGGGTAAGTACCCGAGGTGGGATGATGATAGAAGGGATGTGTCTCATCAAACGTGACGTCACGAGAGATGCTCATCCGACGACCAACAGGGTCCCAACAACGATAGCCCGTATGCTCATCACTGTATCCGAGAAAAACACACTCAACAGACTGAGCGGTCAGCTTGGTGCGTTCGCGAGGAGGGAGAAGGACATAGCAAACGCAACCAAATAAACGAAGAGTCGAGTAATCAGGAGAGCGACCAGAAAGACGCTCGAGAGGAATGCCACCTTGAAGGGCAGCAGAAGGCCGAATGTTAATGAGGTAAGTCGACGTAGAGACAGCCTCAGCCCAGAAATGCGGCGGAAGAGAGGAAGCAATCATCATAGCACGGCTAGTCTCAAGAATATGACGATGGTTACGTTCGGCGACACCATTTTGAGCATGGGCGCCGGGACACGAGAACTGAGCAAGGGTGCCCTGCTCAGCAAGAACACCACGCAGGTGCTGGGAGATATACTCTCCTGCAGAATCAACACAAAACACAGGAGTATGCGTGGAATACTGAGTACGAACCATGGCTGCAAAGCGATGATAAATAGAGAGCACCTCACTGCGAGAGTGCATAAGAAACAACTGGGTGTACCGCGAAAAATCATCAATAAACAAAATATAGTATCGATGACCCCCTTTCGAAAGAAAGGGAGCCGGACCACAAACATCTGAATGAACTAAATCAAAAGGTCGCTGAGATACAGACGCACTAGTAGGATAGGGAAGCTGAATTTGTTTGCCTAACCTACAACCCTGGCACGAATGCAAAGACACGGCTCCTGAGACAGACCCCAAAAGACCACTACAAACTAATGACGATAAACGAGAGCCACAGAGGTGACCCAGCCAATGATGCCACTGCTGAAAGGATCCAGTGACAGAAGCAGCAACCGCAGGAGAACTGGCAGATGAAGTGTCAGCAAGAGGAACGCGAAGCCAGTCTAACTCCCAGAGCCCCAGGGACTCAAGGCTGCGAGGGCCAGCTCCAACCAGGGCCCGTGTACGGCGGTCCTGAACAGCACAAGAATCAGCGTCAAGAATGACGCGACAACCAGAATCAGTAAGCCGACTAGCAGAAAACAGGTTCATCTTAAGACTATGAACATGAGAAACATCAGGAACAGAGAAAGAAGAAGTAGAAAGGGTGCCTCGACTGGAAACATGAAGAGAGGTACCATCAGCCGTGATAACACGGACATGAGAAACAAGAGAGCGAAGAGCAGAGAGAATAGAAGACGCAGAAGTCATATGAAAAGAAGCTCCAGAATCCAGATACCACGGGGATGACGTACCTGACTGTGTAGAAGGTGGTGGTCGCGCAGTGCCAGAAGAGCCAGGCACTGAACCAGCAGTACCCGTCGAGGAAGAGCCTGTAGCAGCGAGCACACCACGAAGACCACGGATAATGTCCTCATCAGATAGCGCAACAGCAGAAGATCCTGAAGAACCACCTTGCCGACGAGTATAGTGCCGCTGACGTAAGCTGGGATCCCTCTGCCAGCAGCTAGAGATAGTGTGGCCAGACCTGCCACAGTAGGTGCAGGGAGGTGCTGTCGTACCACGAGGCTGTTGAGGCTGACTCTAGCCCTGGACTTGAGGAGTAGAGAGTATCGGCAGTGCTGGAGACTGCAACGAAGCCGGCGGCGTAGGAGGTCCACGAGCAGACGGCACAGGAGGGCCACAAGCAGCAAGTACAGAGGGAACCTCAAGAAGACTAGCACCACGAAGACGAGTCTCCTCAGCATGAAGCTCAGCCAGTACCTCAGAGAGCGGAACACGACCATGGGCAAGCAGCTGTGCACGGCGCGGCTCAAACTCCTTACGGAGCCGCGACAAGAACTCAAAAACGCGCTGAAATTCCAGATCCGCGCGCACAGTCAGACATCAGGGACAGGTGACACACACAGCTGTACGAAGAGAATCAAGCTGACGCCAAATAGCAGCACTCTAACTGTAGAACTCATCAATAGTAGAATCACCCTGCTAAAGGGCATGCTCCAGGAGGACCACAGACAGGTACAGAGCATCCCCAGATGGCTGATAGAGGTGACGAAGAAAAGCCCAGTGAGCAGCAGAAGTGGGAAGACCCATGAACTAAGCAGCATACTGAGGCAGAACACTGGAGGTGAGAACAGCAGTAGCACGAGCATCCTCATCTATCCACTGAGTGTAGTGAGTCAGATCCAGCCGGTAAGTCGCAACGGCAGTAGAGTGGTCCTGGACCTTCCGGTCATAATCAGCCAGAGCAGTATCATCAGCACTCTTGGCTGCATCCTTATCCTCCTGAGTAGCATCAGGGGCAAGGGCAACGAGCGGTGGTGCAACGGGCACCGTAGGAGCAACGGGGCGCGGCGGATAGGAGACCTCGCCAGAAAGCACACCCCAAAGATGAAGACCGCGCATGTGGACGCGCATGAAGGCAGCGAAATCAGGATAATTCGTGCCATCAAAGATCACCGGGTAGCGAGGAATTGCAACATAGCCCGACGAGGAAGACATATCTTTTTTTTCTCAGAACGGATCGGGATCACAGCCGATCGAAAACGCTGCGGAACGAAGAGGCCGCGATGCGACGAGACTGGGGGCGGTACGGGGCGGCCAGGAGGGCAGCTGGGGTGGAGGCGCGGGATGGCAGGCGGCGGGCAGTCGGGGGAGCCGGCGGCGGCCGGGGAGAGGAGGGCGGCCGGGGCGGAGAGAGAATAGGCCGGCCAGGGCAGGGAGGCGCACGGGGGCAAGACGGCCAGGGCGGGGAGAGGGTTGGAGGAGGAGGACCGGCGGCGGACGGCGGCCGGAGGTGCGGCGGCCGAAGGAGAGAGACGGCCGGAACAAGCTTCAATGACGGCCGTACGCACTAGAGGATGATACGTCTCCGACGTATCGATAATTTCTTATGTTCTATGCCATATTATTGATGATACCTACATGTTTTATGCACACTTTATGTCATATTCGTGCATTTTCTGGAACTAACCTATTAACAAGATGCCGAAGTGCCGGTTCTCGTTTTCTGCTGTTTTTGGTTTCAGAAATCCTAGTAACGAAATATTCTCGGAATTGGACGAAACGAAGACCCAGGGGCCTATTTTTCCACGGAGCTTCCAGAAGACCGAAGAACATACGAAGTGGGGCCACGAGGTGGCCAAACCATAGGGCGGCGCGGCCCAGGTCTTGGCCGCGCCGACATGTGGTGTGGGCCCCTCGTCTGGCCCCCGACTCTGCCCTTCCGCCTACTTAAAGCCTCCGCCGCGAAACCCCTGAGGCGAAAAACCACGATACGGAAAACCTTACTGAGACGCCGCCGCCGCCGATCCCATCTCGGGGGATTCTGGAGATCTCCTCCGGCACCTTGCCGGAGAGGGGATTCATCTCCCGGAGGACTCTACACCGCCATGGTCGCCTCCGGAGTGATGAGTGAGTAGTTCACCCCTGGACTATGGGTCCATAGCAGTAGCTAGATGGTTGTCTTCTCCTCATTGTGCTTCATTGTTGGATCTTGTGAGCTGCCTAACATGATCAAGATCATCTATCCGTAATTCTATATGTTGTGTTTGTCGGGATCCGATGGATAGAGAATACCATGTCATGTTAATTATCAAGTTATTATACATGTGTTGTTTATGATCTTGCATGCTCTCCGTTTCTAGTAGAGGCTCGGCCAAGTTTTTACTTTTAACTCCAAGAGGGAGTACTTATGCTCGATAGTGGGTTCATGCCCGCATTGACACTGGGACGAGTGACGTAAAGTTCTAAGGTTGTGTTGTGTTGTTGCCACTAGGGATAAAACATTGGCGCTATGTCCGAGGATGTAGTTGTTGATTACATTACGCACCATACTTAATGCAATTGTCTCGTTGCTTTGCAACTTAATACTCGGAGGGGGTTCGGATGATAACCTCGAAGGTGGACTTTTAGGCATAGATGCGGTTGGATGGCGGTCTATGTACTTTGTCGTAATGCCCAATTAAATCTCACTATACTTATCATGTCATGTATCTGCATTGTTATGCCCTCTCTATTTGTCAATTGCCCGACTGTAATTTGTTCACCCAACATGCTTTTATCTTATGGGAGAGACACCTCTAGTGAACTGTGGACCCCGGTCCATTCTTTAATACTGAAATACAAATCTGCTGCAATACTTGTTTTTACTATTTTCTCTGCAAACAATCATCTTCCACACAATACGGTTAATCCTTTGTTACAGCAAGCCGGTGAGATTGACAACCTCACTGTTTCGTTGGGGCAAAGTACTTTGGTTGTGTTGTGCAGGTTCCACGTTGGCGCCGGAATCTCCGGTGTTGCGCCGCACTACATCCCGCCGCCATCAACCTTCAACGTGCTTCTTGGCTCCTCCTGGTTCGATAAACCTTGGTTTCTTTCTGAGGGAAAACTTGCTGCTGTGCGCATCATACCTTCCTCTTGGGGTTGCCCAACGAACGTGTGAAATACACGCCATCAAGCTCTTTTTCTGGCGCCGTTGCCGGGGAGATCAAGACACGCTGCAAGGGGAGTCTCCACTTCTCAATCTCTTTACTTTGTTTTTGTCTTGCTTTATTTTATTTACTATTTTGTTTGCTGCACTTATATCAAAACACACAAAAATTAGTTGCTAGCTTTACTTTATTTACTGTCTTGCACTCTATATCAAAAACACAAAAAAATTAGTTACTTGTTTTACTTTACTTAATATCATGCATGTTTTTATTTCACTAGTTAAGCATAATGGAAAACAACAAAAATATGAGAGATCTTTATGAACTTTATCTTGAATTAGGACATGATGTGTTTGAGGAGAGAATTAAAAAACCCATGGAACTTTATATGCATGCTAATGGGAATGTTATTACTATGGATGCTTTGAACACCATTGTTGCTAATGCTATGGAAAATTCTAAGCTTGGGGAAGCTGGCTCTGTTGAGCAGGATCTTTTAGTACCCCAAGCATTGAGGAGAAAATTTTCTTTTATGATTACAATATGCCTCCTATATATGATGATAGCCACTTTGTTGAATTTGCTCCCACTACAACTAATAAAATTGATTATGCTTACGTGGAGAGTAATAATTTTATGCATGAGACTCATGATAAGAATGCTTTATGTGATAGTTACATTGTTGAGTTTGCTCATGATGCTACTGAAAATTATTATGAGAGAGGAAAATATGGTTGTAGAAATTTTCATGTTACTAAAACACCTCTCTATGTGCTGAAATTTTTGAAGCTACACTTGTTTTATCTTCCTATGCTTGTTACTTTGCTCTTCATGAACTTGTTTATTTACAAGACTCCTATGCATAGGAAGCATTTTAGACTTAAATGTGTTTTGAATTTGCCTCTTGATGCTCTCTTTTGCTTCAAATACTATTTCTTGCGAGTGCATCATTAAAACTCACTGAGCCCATCTTAATGGCTATAAAGAAAGAACTTCTTGGGAGATAACCCATGTGTTATTTTGCTACAGTATTTTTGTTTTATATTTGAGTCTTGGAAGTTGTTTACTACTGTAGCAACCTCTCCTTATCTTAGTTTTGAGTTTTGTTGTGCCAAGTAAAGTCTTTGATAGAAAAGTAAGTACTAGATTTGGATTACTGCGCAGTTCCAGATTTCTTTGCTGTCACGAATCTGGGTCTATCTCCCTGTAGGTAGCTCAGAAAATTACGCCAATTTACGAGCATGATCCTCAGATATGTACGCAACTTTCATTCAATATGAGAATTTTCGTTTGAGCAAGTCTGGTGGCCTAATAAAATCCATCTTTACGGACTGTTCTATTTTGACAGATTCTGTCTTTTATTTCGCATTGCCTCTTTTGCTATGTTGGATGAATTTCTTTGATCCACTAATGTCCAAGTAGCTTTATGCAATGTCCAGAAGTGTTAAGAATGATTGTGTCACCTCTGAACATGTGAATTTTTATTATGCACTAACCCTCTAATGAGTTGTTTCGAGTTTGGTGTGGAGGAAGTTTTCAAGGATCAAGAGAGGAGTATGATGCAATATGATCAAGGAGAGTGAAAGCTCTAAGCTTGGGGATGCCCCGGTGGTTCACCCCTGCATATTATAAGAAGACTCAAGCGTCTAAGCTTGGGGATGCCCAAGGCATCCCCTTCTTTATCGACAACATTATCAGGTTCCTCCCCTGAAACTATATTTTTATTCCGTCACATCTTATGTACTTTGCTTGGAGCGTCGGTTTGTTTTTGTTTTTTGTTTTGTTTGAATAAAATGGATCCTAGCATTCACTTTATGGGAGAGAGACACGCTCCGCTGTAGCATATGGACAAATATGTCCTTAGGCTCTACTCATAGTATTCATGGCGAAGTTTCATCTTCGCTAAATTGTTATATGGTTGGAATTGGAAAATGATACATGTAGTAAATTGCTATAATGTTTTGGATAATTTGATACTTGGCAATTGTTGTGCTCATGTTTAAGCTCTTGCATCATATACTTTGCACCCATTAATGAAGAAATACTTAGAGCTTGCTAATTTGGTTTGCATATTTGGTTTCTCTAGAGTCTAGATAACATCTAGTATTGAGTTTTGAACAACAAGGAAGACGGTATGGAGTCTTATAATGTTTACCATATGTATTTTATGTGAGTTTTGCTGTACCGTTCATCCTTGTGTTTGTTTCAAATAACCTTGCTAGCCTAAACCTTGTATCGAGAGGGAATACTTCTCATGCATCCAAAATACTTGAGCCAACCACTATGCCATTCGTGTCCACCATACCTACCTACTACATGGTATTTATCCGCCATTCCAAAGTAAATTGCTTGAGTGCTACCTTTAAAATTCCATCATTCACCTTTGCAATATATAGCTCATGGGACAAATAGCTTAAAAACTATTGTGGTATTGAATATGTACTTATGCACTTTATCTCTTATTAAGTTGCTTGTTGTGCGATAACCATGCTTCTGGGACGCCATCAACTATTCTTTGTTGAATATCATGTGAGTTGCTATGCATGTCCGTCTTGTCTGAAGCAAGAGAGATCTACCACCTTCATGGTTCGAGCATGCATATTGTTAGAGAAGAACTTTGGGCCGCTAACTAAAGCCATGATTCATGGTGGAAGTTTCAGTTTGGACATATATCCTCAATCTCATATGAGAATAATAATTGTTGCCACATGCTTATGCATTAAAGAGGAGTCCATTATCTGTTGTCCATGTTGTCCCGGTATGGATGTCTAAGTTGAGAATAATCAAAAGCGAGAAATCCAAAATGCGAGCTTTCTCCTTAGACCTTTGTACAGGCGACATGGAGGTACCCTATTGTGACACTTGGTCAAAACACGTGCATTGCAAAGATCCGGTAGTCCAAGTTAATTAGGACAAGGTGCGGGCACTATTAGTATACTATGCATGAGACTTGCAACTTGTAAGATATAATTTACATAACTCATATGCTTTATTACTACCGTTGACAAAATTGTTTCATGTTTTCAAAATAAAAGCTCTAGCACAAATATAGCAATCGATGCTTTCCTCTTTGAAGGACCATTCTTTTTACTTTTATGTTGAGTCAGTTCACCTATTTCTCTCCACCTCAAGAAGCAAACACTTGTGTGAACTGTGCATTGATTCCTACATATTTGCATATTGTACTTATTATATTACTCTATGTTGACTATTATCCATGAGATATACATGTTACAAGTTGAAAGCAACCGCTGAAACTTAATCTTCCTTTGTGTTGCTTCAATACCTTTACTTTGATTTATTGCTTTATGAGTTAACTCTTATGCAAGACTTATTAATACTTGTCTTGAAGTACTATTCATGAAAAGTCTTTGCTTTATGATTCACTTGTTTACTCATGTCATTACCATTGTTTTGATCGCTGCATCCACTACATATGTTTACAAATAGTATGATCAAGGTTATGATGGCATATCACTTCAGAAATTATCTTTGTTATCGTTTTACTGCTCGGGACGAGCGAGAACTAAGCTTGGGGATGCTTGATACGTCTCCGACGTATCGATAATTTCTTATGTTCTATGCCATATTATTGATGATACCTACATGTTTTATGCACACTTTATGTCATATTCGTGCATTTTCTGGAACTAACCTATTAACAAGATGCCGAAGTGCCAGCTCTCGTTTTCTTGCTGTTTTTGGTTTCAGTAAATCATAGTAACGAAATATTCTCGGAATTGGACGAAACAAAGACCCGGGGGCCTATTTTTCCACGGAGCTTCCGGAAGACCGAAGAACATACGAAGTGGGGCCACGAGGTGGCGACACCACAAGGCGGCGCGGCCCAGGGGGCCCGCGCCGCCCTATGGTGTGGCCCCCTCGTCCGGCCCCGACTCGCCCTTCCGCCTACTTAAAGCCTCCGTCGCGAAACCCCCGATGCGAAAAACCACGATACGGAAAACCTTACCGAGACGCCACCGCCGCCGATCCCATCTCGGGGGATTCGGAGATCTCCTCCGGCACCCTGCCGGAGAGGGGATTCATCTCCCGGAGGACTCTACACCGCCATGGTCGCCTCCGGAGTGATGAGTGAGTAGTTCACCCCTGGACTATGGGTCCATAGCAGTAGCTAGATGGTTGTCTTCTCCTCATTGTGCTTCATTGTTGGATCTTGTGAGCTGCCTAACATGATCAAGATCATCTATCCGTAATTCTATATGTTGTGTTTGTCGGGATCCGATGGATAGAGAATACCATGTCATGTTAATTATCAAGTTATTACATATGTGTTGTTTATGATCTTGCATGCTCTCCGTTACTAGTAGAGGCTCGGCCAAGTTTTTACTCTTAACTCCAAGAGGGAGTACTTATGCTCGATAGTGGGTTCATGCCCGCATTGACACCGGGACAGTGACGAAAGTTCTAAGGTTGTGTTGTGCTTGTTGCCACTAGGGATAAAACATTGGCGCTATGTCCGAGGATGTAGTTGTTGATTACATTACGCACCATACTTAATGCAATTGTCTGTTGTTAGCAACTTAATACTGGAGGGGTTCGGATGATAACCCGAAGGTGGACTTTTTAGGCATAGATGCAGTTGGATGGCGGTCTATGTACTTTGTCGTAATGCCCAATTAAATCTGACTATACTTATCATGTCATGTATGTGCATTGTTATGCCCTCTCTATTTGTCAATTGCCCGACTGTAATTTGTTCACCCAACATGCTTTTATCTTATGGGAGAGACACCCCTAGTGAACTGTGGACCCCGGTCCATTCTTTAATATCGAAATACAAATCTGCTGCAATACTTGTTTTTACTATTTTCTCTCGCAAACAATCATCTTCCACACAATACGGTTAATCCTTTGTTACAGACAAGCTGGTGAGATTGACAACCTCACCTGTTTCGTTGGGGCAAAGTACTTTGGTTGTGTTGTGCAGGTTCCACGTTGGCGCCGGAATCTCCGGTGTTGCGCCGCACTACATCCCGCCGCCATCAACCTTCAACGTGCTTCTTGGCTCCTCCTGGTTCGATAAACCTTGGTTTCTTTCTGAGGGAAAACTTGCTGCTGTGCGCATCATACCTTCCTCTTGGGGTTGCCCAACGAACGTGTGAAATACACGCCATCACTCAAGGGCTAGGGTTTTTTCACGTTTCTGTCCCTACGGCTTCAGAAACAGCCTGGCTAAACTTCAGTAATTGTGGCATTGTCAACATTAGGTCTGGTTCGATTTCTCTCACTGCTCTGGAATCAAAACTGTCTGAGTTCTTTTGCAAGATCAAGCAATGGCCGTGGCAAATTAGGGAGATTGATGAAAATAATTTCCTAGTCAGGTTCCCTCCATGGAAACAGGCTTCCGCGCTCATTGAGCTGCCTCCACTCGCCTTAGAAGAAGAGAAGGTTACCCTGAAATTTCTGAAGTGGGATGGTGATGTGGATGCTTTCGGAGAGCTGATTGAGGCGTGGGTTCTGGTTGAAGGTATCCCTCCTAAGATGTGTGGCTGGTCGGTTTTTGCCCAGGTTGCTTCCATTTTTGGGATAATAGTTGATGTTGATTTGGCCAGTCTGCTTAAGAGCTTTTATGCAAAAGTTCGATTGAAGATTGCCTGCCGAGACCCTTCCAAAATCCATGTGGAAAGAATGGTTGAGATGAGGAAAAAGCTATATGTGCTATACTTCACTGTCAAAGGATATGTGCAGACCAACCTTGGCTATGATGACGACGATGACATGGATGAAGAAAATGATGAGGATTATGATGGCCTTGGTGATGAATTGAATGGTTCAACACCCGAAGATCCCTCTTCCAACACCACCCACAAGTCTGCTGGTACAGGTTCTGGTAACAACCTTCCTAGTTCCAGAAATGGTGGTCCTTCTGTTCGTGCTCTCTCGACTCTCCCTGATGTCCAAGATGTTCTACATGTCTCCGTGGATATGGTGGATCTACCTGTTCATATCTCCCTGGCAGTTGAGAATACGGAAGAAAAGCTTGTGCCGGATGTGTGCTTATCTGAGAGGGAATTTGGACGTATGCTGGACATTAATGACTCGTTGTTCGCTATTGACCCTGCTACTGGTGGTGAGGTGTTAACAATAGATACACAAAGTCTGGATATAAATCTTCCTGTTACAGATAGTGTTGATGAAAATGCTAATATCGAATCTGAGGCCCTCGCTGATGGGATAACAACCGCCTCTTGGGTCCAGTCTAGAAATGTTCATGATGATGTTTTTATGTCGGAAGTGGACTTTGCAAAAATGTTGTATACTCCTGCTGATGGGAAGATGTCTGCTCAGAAAGAATACTGCTCTCAGTTGCTTAGACAATTAGAGCAAGCTTCAGATGATGAGGATGCTGGGATAGTGGAGGATTGTGGCATTAATGATAGTGTTACATTGGGGCCTCTGCTGTCGCACTCGTTTAGAAGAAGATTCAGTGAGAAGGACTTGGTTTGCTTCATTGGATATGACTAAAACTCCCGCTGTTGACCCTTCTATTCCAAAGAATACTAAAAAGACGAAGAGGAATGACTGGGGGCCTATTCAAGCCGCTAGACAGAGCAAAAGGAACCTGGGTAAAGGTGACATGATGGAGAGGGCGAAGCAGTACAAGATGCGACAGAACTTGGAGATTCCCAAGACCTTTAAGGGTAACTCTTTTGCTGTTTTAAGCTCCCACACTCTTGCTGCTACCAGTAATTCTATTGATGTGGTGATTGGTGATAACATAGATGAAAATGCTAAGATTATCTCTGAATTGGTTAATAAAGAACATGAACGTGCGTTTAAATTTGCTAAACAAAATCCTGAGATTGTTTTGCCTGATGATCTAGATATTAATCATGTTGCTAAAAACTTGTCTACTAATGATGTCGATGATAGCCTTATGGCTGACTCTACTGACCAGGAGGGGTGGACCACGGTCGATAGAGGTAATAAACATAAAAAAATTATTTTATGATAGGTTGTTTATGGAATCCTAGAGGCTTTGGTAAACCTGGTAGATCTAAAAGTATTGCTGATGTTATTAATAATAACATAATTGATTTTGTGGGGTTTCAAGAAACCAAGAAAGAACAAATTTCCAATAGCTTCTTAAAGGCTATCTCTGGCTCTTGTGATTTTAATTGGCATTACTTGCCTGCTAAGAGGACTGCTGGTGGTATCTTGGTAGGTTTTAAGGCTGATCTTTTTGAGGTATTGGAGTATAATATGCATGATTACTGTGTTACCACAGTGGTTAAAAACTTGGCTGATGGTTTTATTTGGAACTTGGTGGTTGTGTATGGGTCTGCCTACGCAGAACATAAAATGGATTTTATCGCTGAATTGCATCTTATGATGGAAATTGTTCCTTGCCCACTTTGATCGGGGGTGATTTTAATTTGGTTCTTAATGAATCTGAGAAAAGTAATGGGAATATTAATCATCAACTTACTTTTTTGTTTAATGATTGGATGAATAAGTGGGCCTTAATCGATTTGCCGATTTCTAATCGAAGTTTTACTTGGGCCAACAATCAAGAAAATCTAATTCTTGCAACTTTGGACCATATTTTTATTTCCACTGATTGGGATAGTAAATTTCCACTCTCCTTGGTGAGAGCAATTCCAAAGTCTGGCAGTGACCACACCCCTCTCATTATTGAGTTTGGGGTGAGTCCCCCACCAGTTCAAAAGCTTTTTTGTTTTGAAAAATGGTGGTTGTCGGAACCGGAGTTCATTCCTTTTGTTATCAAAAGTTGGACTGCTCCCATTCCTTCCTCTCTTAAGACTGCTATTGATATTTGGCAGTTTAAGGTGAGACGACTAAGGAAAAATCTTAAAGGATGGAATTCAAATGTCGAAGCTGCTTTGAAAAAACGTAAGAAAGACTTACTCCAAGAATATGATATTTTAGATGTGTTTTCAGAACAAAACAGACTGGACCAGGCTGATAGGGCCCGTATGCTTCAGATTAAAAACGATTTGGATCTTATTTGGACAATGGAAGAAACTAAAGCCTTTCAACGTTCGCGTGAGAAAGATATTCTTGAGGGAGATCGCAACACTGCCTACTTCCATGCGGTGGCTAACCAACGCAGGCGGAAAAACAGTTGGCTATGTTGGATGGTCCTTCTGGTCCTGTGACTACAACCCCTGAGATGCTAGTTGTCGCTTGTGACTATTACAAAGAACTTTTTGGCTTTGAAGCCTGACCTAACATGCATCTTGGCTCTGATTTTTGGGATCCTGATGATTTGGTTACTGAGTTGGAGAATGAAGCATTAGAAAAACCCTTCTCTGAAGATGAAGTGATAGAAGCGATTTTCGGTTCTTACGCAAATGGCGCTCCGGGCCCTGATGGTCTTTCTTTTCTCATTTATCAAACATTCTGGGACACCATTAAGAAAGACTTTATGGCCTTGGCTATAGATTTTTGGAATGGTACTCTTGATGTTTACAGGCTGAATTTTTCCATCATCACACTTATTCCAAAAGAACCTGAAGCTAGGGAGATGAAGAAATTTCGCCCCATCAGTTTATGTAATTGCTCTTTAAAAGTTTTCACTAAAATAATGACTGGCCGAGTCGGTCCTGTGGCCGATAGGTTGATTTCTCTGAGTCAATCTGCCTTTATCAAGGGCAGATTTATTCTCGAAAGTGTTGTTTCCACCCACGAGATCATCCATGAAATCCACAGGACACACTCCTCTGGTCTAGTTTTGAAACTAGATTATGAGAAAGCATATGACCGTGTAAACTGGGATTTTTTGGATGAGATGTTGATTTCCAGGGGCTTTGGGAGAAAATTTAGAGGTTGGATCTCTAGTAGCTTGGTTAATGGTTCCTTATGTGTGCGAATTAATGATCAATATAGTGACTGTTTTGTGGCTGGGAAAGGCTTGAAACAAGGGGACCCCCTTTCACCCATTCTTTTTAATTTTGTGGCTGAGGTATTTACAAAATCCCTTGCTAAAGCAGTGTCTAATAGTTTGATTAAGGGATTGCTCCCGCAAGTGGTTCATGGGGGTGTCATCAGCCTCCAATACGCCGACGACACCATTCTCTTCTTAGAACCGGATATTCATATGGCTAGAATTCTCAAGTGGATTCTTACCTGTTTTGAAAATCTCTCGGGACTAAGGATTAATTATCACAAAAGTGATTTGATGACTATCAATCTTTCAGAGGCTTGCGCCAAGGAGTTTGCCCAGGTGTTTTGTTGCAACTTGGGTTCTTTCCCGTATAAATATTTAGGTGTTCCTCTACATTTTACAAAACTACGGAGAGAAGATTTGCAGCCAATTATTGATCACATCATCAAAAAAAAATCTGGCTGGCGGGGAAAGCTTATTTCCTATGAAGGGAAGTTGATTTTGATTAAGACTTGCTTAACAAGTATTCCTACATATTTGCTTTCGGTGCTTAAGTTTCCAAAGTGGGCCATAAATGCCATCTATTCTCAGATGGCAAATTTTTTATGGGGAGATTTGGATGACCAACATAAATACCATCTAGCAAACTGGGGTTTGATCTCTAGGAAAAAAGAGTTTGGAGGGTTAGGTGTCCCAAATATTAGAGATATGAATTTATGCCTCTTGGGTTCTTGGTTTAATCGTTTCTTCATTACTGAAAACAAAATTTGGAGAAAAATTATTGAATACAAGTATGATACTCTACCTAATGTTCTCTGGGTTAACGACAAAAATGCATCTCCCTTCTGGAAAGGTATTATTTGGGCTGCACCATCAATTAGAACTGGCTTTCGGTGGCAAGTTGGTAATGGAGAAAATGTGTTCTTTTGGCTGGATACATGGATATCTGATCACTCTTTGACCACTATGTTCTGGGATCTTTTCAAATTTGCAATGAGCAGTCAGTTACCATTGCAGAGGTGATGGTTGGTAATGAAATTCGTTTGACTTTCCGTCATTGTTTTAATGACACAATGATGCTGCGTTGGTATGCGCTATGTGATTTGTTGTCGAAAATCTCTCGTTCGGAGTCTTTAGATAAACCTATCTGGCGCCTTGAGGCTAATGGTTCTTACTCTGTTAAATCTTTTTATCGATGGGTTAATGATGGTGGGGTTAAAGTACCACATCTTGCTGCGATCTGGAAGGTACAGGTCCCAGGACGTGTACATGTGTTCTTGTGGCTTTTGTCACAAAATCGTATCCTGACAAGGGATAATCTTGCAAAACGTCGTCCTGTGACTGACCAAACTTGCCTGTTTTGTTCTGAGGTTGAATCGGTTCATCATTTGTTCTTTGATTGTGTTGTTTCCAATTTGATTTGGAAGATGCTTGGGTGTGTATTTCCCGGTAGTCATATTAATAGCATTGATGCGCTGTTTACTGCTTGGTTGTCTGGTGATCCTATTTGCAATGTTGTGGTCACTGCTTTCCTAGTTTCCTTATGGAAGACCCGCAATGAAATGTGTTTTCGGAGAAAGAAGTGGTCGAGCATGCTAGTGGTCTGGGATCGTGCGACTTCTACCCTGAGAAGGTGGCGGCCAATCTACAAAGAATCGAGATCTCGGTTGCTGGATATGAATCTTCAGTTGCTGGATATCAAAAGGGCGGAATTACTTCGGATTGCCTGGACGGCTTGAAGTCAGATGCAGAGCGGGAGCGTTTCTTCATTGAAAATACAAACTGGTACTCTCCAGTTTGATTGTAATCTGGCAATAAGTGTATGCTCCCTTTGCATCTGGATTATGGGAACAAAAAGTACCTGTTTAAAGTAGTGCAGGAACATAGCTAGGGCTGCAAAAATACTTGTTGTAACCCTCGCATGCTACTCTGTTATCCCCTGCTTCATTTTCAATAAAATGGAGCTGGGGGCTTCGGCTCCCCTGTTTTTCTAAAAAAAGACATATTTCTTAGATTTACCTAGAAGTTTAGAAAACGAGACTAAGTTTTGAAATTTAAATTGTAGAAATCTCATTTAAAATGTTATTTAATGTAAATGTACATTGGTAAGTTTCAACTCGATATGCATGCACCTTATTTTTTTCAGATTTTACGAATCTTACAAATATGTATTTGCTACGACGTATAAAACAAGTGCAACGCACCATATATAAATTTTAGAGCGAGTTCCACTTTGTAATCCCTAGTTGTGCATTTGTGACAGCCAGGGTTAGTAAACAGTTTACTGAAAATCCATCTAAGAAAGCTTTCAACCTGATTTGATCCCATTTAAGCATTTTTTCCATTTTGTTAGATAGGGAGGGCATGTTAGGTTGAGGAGGCGCGACATAATGCGTAAAGCTTGGATGGCGTCATTAGCAATCAGGTCTAGAATTGTCTTCTCTATCCGTTACATTCCTCGTCGTTCTCCTGATATCACAGAGCCATGATCATCACCTTACACGTTGATCATGACACACATCAAAAGGGAGGGTCCAAACTTTCTTAAATCAGATTTTGAGTCCAGCCGTCACTAAAACCAGATTAGCATTCTCTTTCCAAATACATGTGTGAACCTAGCTAGCAACTTGGCCCTCTAATTGAGAATGTAGTTTATATGTTGTCCTCTCAAGCTATAGATAATTATCATGAGGTTGATGCAAGGCCCTACTATTTACTGTGCTATTGCAGCTTTTACAGGTCAGATTCCGATAAGAAGGCCGCTGTAGTATAATGTCACGCTCATATCTCATGATTTCCAGACAGGATTCGCATCAAAGATTTTCTGGTATATCTTATTTTGCGTGTGCTGTTCGGCTGGTGTAATTGGGCCGTAAAGGTCGTCGATGGCACCACATTACCTAACCTAGTTAAGTCACCCGAGTGAGGAGACTTGAGAGGGATGGGATGGATCATCCAGATTTTTTGGGATGGGATGGTCTATATTGGGTGATCCCATATTCTGTTTGGTTCGAAGATTGTAGTGGGATGGGATGAAGTGTGTTTATGTTATGATACTAATAATAACAGTTTATTAACAGCTGTCCAACTGCAATTAGCAAAAAACAGAACGTCATCTTTACGAGCAGCCTGTGGAGCTCACGCACCGGTGATGGTGCTCCTCCATCCCAATGAGCCGCCGCCCGGCCGTGCGTAGCCGCCGCCGCCGCCCGGCCGTGCGTAGCCGCCGCCGCCGCCCGTCCGTGCGCATCCGCCGCCGCCCGGCCGTGCGTAGCCGCCGCCGCCGCCGCCCGGCCGTGCGTAGCCGCCGCCGCCGCCCCGCCGGCCGTGCGTAGCCGCCGCCGCCGCCGCCCGGCCGTGCGTAGCCGCCGCCGCCGCCCGGCCGTGCGTAGCCGCCGCCGCCGCCACCCGGCCGTGCCCAGCCCGGCCGCGCTGCACATGGCTCAGGTTGCCCCGCCCACGGTTGAATCGCCGCGCGCTCCCAGGTTCGAGGCCGTCGCGCGAGCCTAGGGCCGAGGTCGCCGCTAGTGCCCAGGGTCGGGGCTGTCGCACCCGCCCAGGCCGCCGCGCGCCCAGGGCCGAGGCCGCCATGCTCACCCAGGTCGACCGGAGTGCGCCCAACGCCGCTCTTGCCGTCGGCGACGTCGCAGATTAGAGATGAGGGAGAGGGATTAGCCACGGTCCATATTTTTAGGAAAGGTGGATCGGGAGGTTCGGTCGATTTGGAGGGACGGGTTGATTCAGGATTTTCAAGGAATATTCCTTTCTGGGGATGGTCCCATCCACCTTAATTTGTAACCAAACATACCAAAAAAGAGGACCGTCCCATCCCATCCATGTTTTGGTCCAGAACCAAACACACGCTTAGAGGTTGCAACGACAAGGACTCAATAAGGAGCCATCTTTCACGTCTAGTGGCCAAGTTGTTCTCTCTCCAGCAAATGCGTCCAAAGTTCAACTTTTCGTGCAGGCATTAGAAATTTATTAGAACAATGCCAATCTTCGGTTGTCAAAGCTGTCATAAGTCATCATACATAGCTCGTGGCTATGAGATGGCGTTGAAAACGGGGAGAGAGAGAGAGAGAGAGAGAGCTCAATTTGATTACGTTGGTTTTCCAGTGTACACATGTTTTTAACTAAAGGCCTATGTTTAATAAATATTTTTTGTCCAGGTTCAGATATATCTACACACTGAAATGCTTTTAGATACATCAGCATTCTAACAAATTTGCCACACTTAATTTGAAACAAAGGTAGTAATTGACAAAAACTCAGTTAGTGCTACGCGATATCATTAGATTGTCAAACGGTTGCCTTTTTCACTTACATATCCATTACACACTTCTTGTTCTTATCTTTTTAATGATATTTTCAGTGTCTTACTCGAGATGATGTGGCGGCTACATCTTGATGTCAGAATAAGGTCCTCTTCGCCCTATCCCCGCTCCGGCGGTGCTCCTAACACCGGCGGATGTCGTGTGGAGTTGTCTTCCCCTACGGGTCTCTCGGGATCTTGTCGGTGTTCGTGTCTGTTGGTGTTCCGATCTTTGGTTCTCATCTTTAGCGATGGTTGTTGCTCTGGTGTGTTGGTCTTTTGGGACCTTAGCACGACGACTTCTCGTATGTCTATTACGACAAGCTCTACTACGACAAGCTTTGTCCGGCTTCAGTGAGGGAGGGGCAAGGATGGCAGCGCGCCTTCGGCTTGCTCTAGTGCACGCGTAGTCTTCGCTAAGTGGTCCAATGACCTATTTATAATTTCTATTGCTTTTAATATTCTTTATACTACTATTGATGATTATTAATAGATCGACTTTTTGAAAGGAAAAAAACTCGCATAGAATTCAAAACACCATCCACCGGTTGAATATAGACGGAGATGGCAAGTGAATGAGTGATAGCTCTAAACTACAAAGGTATTGACCGACCGACTATTGATGCTAAGATGATTACCAAAGCTTTGGTCATCCCTCAAATCAGGTAAAACCTGTAGTAAATAGCAGGAGTAGGTTGTGTTGAACTTATATACTAGTACTCTAGTAGTACTGTACTAGATGAGTAACAATGTAAGATGTGAAGATGGAGAGTGAATTTTTGTAGCCCGAGTTACATGTAGCTCTTTTTTTTTTGCAAAATTTGAAAATAGTATTTTAGAATTTTAAAAAAATCTGACAACAAAATCTAGATGTAGATAATGATAGGATCTACCAATCTGTAAAATTTGAACTCGAGATACCTCATATTCTGGGCTGCAGAAAAAGATAAAATCTGACAGATTTTGAAATCTGACACTGTCCACTAATATTGATATCAGAGTTTGTCATATTTGCACAGCTCCGAATATAAGGTATTTTCAGTCGAAATTTTTCATGTTTGTAGATCACAGTATTATCTACATGTAGATTTAATTTCCGAATTTTTTAAAACTTTAAATTGTTGTTTTCAATTTTTCAAAAAACGAGCTACATGTAGCTCGAGCTACACTTGTGAATTCATGTGAAGATGTACATATTGAAGAATTTTGCAGGCTCAGCCCCCTGACTTAAATAAGATTTGATTATGTGAATAAAATGATGCGAAAGACTAGGACGATCCGATCCTCTTATTGTCGAAGGCAGATGGACGTCCATTTTAGTCTCAGGAACTAGTGTTAGCCTACAGGTTCCTGCTGTCACAGTTTTGACACTTCGGCATTAGATTTGACTTTCGTGCCAAGGAAGGCTGAGCTAGCATCCACGTGCGAAGAGGCATTTATTCGGCGGCGATTACACGGGAAAACATACATGGAGGAGTACGCATGCCACGACCCAGTTACGTCTTCATAGTTCATACCTTGTTTTTGTTTTTTGTTTTTTTTGAAACGAAAGCATTTTTCTTGGTCTCATATCATGAATTAAGAAAGAATTTGCAAACCAACATTACAAGAAGAGACAATATATGCTCAACCAAAGCTCAAGCAAAAGTTCTAAAACTTAACCCTACTCACGCGGTATTACTGAACCCAAGTGATTTTTGCTTCCGCAACGCTGCACAAAGACGTTTCAACTTTAATATTTACCATAACCACCATATGCATTGTAGAAGTGTTGCGCTATTCCTTTCATTCCAAATATCACATGAGATGGACATAATAAGAGACGCCAAGGGTTTCCATCTAGTGTTGTTTGTGTGGATTACCGACTCCCACCAATCCTTAACCGAGTCATAGTTTGCCCACACATAGCCGTGTCCACCGAAGAAAACCCAAGCCAAGAGGTGCTACTCCATATCAGGATCAAGTAGCGGCATTTGAAAAGAAGGTGGACCTCGGTTTCATCCTCACGGTTGCAAAACTTACAACGCCCGCAATTAGGCCATCCGCGCCTTTGAAGATTGTTGGTCATCCATGTTAGACAATGTAGTTTGTATCCAATACGTTGTCGAGTAGTTTTTGTAACAAACTCTGTAAACCGATTATGTGCCCTCATATAAATAGAACATCACCCTATCTCGGAAATCATCCGAGTAGGGCTTCTCTCCTACCTGATCTCACGTTTTACATGGTATCAGGCCGGCCTCTTCGCCGACAAAACTGATTGCCTCCAAACCCTAGATCAAAACCGTCCGCTGCCGTCGTTCCGAAGCTTGCTGATGGCGGCTTCCTCCAGCGCTTCGGTGCTTCACCTTGGCAATCCGCCAACTGACAAGTTGACGCGGGCCAACTTCCCTGGATGGCGTGCCTAGGTTCTACCGGTGATCCGCGAAGCTCGTCAGCTCGGTATCCTTGACGGCACCGACGCGGCTCCTCCTGAGACATTGCCGGTCTCCCCAGCGGCCGACGCCACCGACAAGACACCGAAGACGGTGCCCAACCCAGCCTACGACGCCTGGATCTGTCGGGATCAAACTGTTCTCAGCTACCTCCTCCAATCGCTCTCCTCTGAGGTCTTACCTCATGTGCATCGGATTGAGCACGCCGTCGGAGTATGGCAGGCTCTTGAGGAGATGTTCGCCTCCCAATGCGAAGCCAAGGTCACGAACCTCCGCATCGCTCTGGCCAACACGAAGAAGCTGAACATGCCCACGCCGGCATATCTCACCAAGATGCAGGGCATAGTCGATGAACTTGCCGCTGCCGGCTGCACGGTGTCCACCAGAGAGCACGTCTCCTTCATCCTCGCAAGTCTTGGCGCCCCCTACAACGCGCTTGTGGCTGCCCCCGGCGTTGTCACGACGCCCATCACTCTCAGCCACCTATATGCGCAGCTGAACGCTTACGAGCAGCTGAGCTCCTCAACGGCTCCACAGATACCGACTTCGACACATCTGCCAACCTCGCCAATCGCCAGCGCCGGGGCCGCTTCTCCTCTCGTCCGCGTGATCGTGGTGAACGCGGTGACCGTGGGGAACGCCGTGATGATCGGCGCCAGGACCGTCGTGACGATCGCGGGTCCACTCAAGGCCGTGGCGGTGGCCGTGCTCCTCCAGGAGGGGGGCGTGGTCGTGGACGAGGACGCCGCCGTACTACACCGTGGGTCGACGTCATCTGTCAGATATGCAACAAGGAGGGTCACCTGGCCAAGGCCTGCTGGTGGCGGTTCGAAGATGATGACGATGACTCCGCTGATGACAAGGAAGCCCACGTTGCCTCTTACGTGGTGGACACCAACTGGTACTCCGATACTGGTGCAACAAATCACATCACCAGCGAGCTCCATAATTTGACAGTTCGAGACAAGTGTCAAGGACATGATTGTGTGAACATGGCTAGTGGTCAAGGTATGGAAATTTCTCATGTTGGTCACTCTTTAGTTCGCACTCCTGCTCAGAATTTTCGTCTTCGCAATATACTTCATGTCCCACATGCCTCTAAAAACTTACTATTTGTCCATCGCTTCACATATGATAACGGTGTTTTCATAGAATTTCACCCCTTCTTTTTCTTGATCAAGGATCAGGTCACGCGGCGCATCATACATAGAGGGTGGTGTTTCGGAGGACTTTATCCACTCATATCATCCCTGGTGTCCTCCAACCAACCTCAGAAGCATGCCTTTGCCGTCTCCAAGCCCTCATACTCAAAGTGGCATAGCCATCTTGGTCATCCATATTTAGCTATATTTACAAGAATCATTAGCAAGAATAAGTTACCTTTTGTTAGGGAGTCTACTGTTGAGTCGGTTTGTGACTTGATACGTCTCCAACGTATCTATAATTTCTGATGTTCCATGCTAGTTTTATGACAATACCTACAAGTTTTGCTCACACTTTATAATGATTTTATGCATTTTCCGGAACTAACCTATTAACAAGATGCCGAGGTGTCAGTTCTGTTTTACTGCTTTTTGGTTCCAGAAAGGCTGTTCGGGCAATATTCTCGGAATTCGACGAAACAAAAGCCAAACATCTTATTTCACCGAGACGGACCAGAACACCGAAGGGGAGCCGGAGAGGAGGCCCAGGGCCCCCACACCACACTGGGGCGCGGCCTAGAGGGGGGGCGCGCCGCCCTATGGGGTGGGCCCCCCAGGCACCCCTCGTGCCGCCTCTTCGCCTATATTATCCCTCGTGACCTAAAAACCCGACACCAATTGACGAAACTCCAGAAAGACTCCAGGGACGCCGCCGCCATCGCGAAACTCCGTTTCGGGGACGAAGTCTCCGTTCCGGCACGCCGCCGGGACGGGGAATTGCCCCCGGAGTCATCTCCATCGACACCACCGCCATCTTCATCTCCATCGCTCGTCTCCCATGATGAGGAGGGAGTAGTTCTCCCCGAGGCTGAGGGCTCTACCCGGTAGCTATGTGGTTCATCTCTCTCCCATGGTGTGATCTTTATGTGATCATGAGCTTTGTATCACTATTAATCTATGTGCTACTCTAGTGATGTTATTAAAGTAGTCTATTCCTCCTCCATGATGTAATGTTGACGAGTGTGTGCATCATGTAGTACTTGGCGTAGGTTATGATTGTAATCTCTTGTAGATTATGAAGTTAACTATTACTATGATAGTATTGATGCGATCTATTCCCCCTTTCATAGCTATTGTTGACAGTGTGTATGCTATGTTAGTACTCGGTCTAAATTGCAACGGTCTATTATGCACTCTAGAGGTTACTTCAATATGAACTCCGGACGTTGTGGAGCTTGTTAACTCCGGCTTGAGGTGTGCTTTTATAGCCCTACACAATGAATGGTGTTTGTCATCCAACAAGAGAGTGTGAGAAAGTAGCACAAGTGAAGAGAAGTTATTTATTTATGTGATCATTGTTGAGAGTGTCCACTAGTGAAAGTATGATCCCTAGGCCTTGTTTCCAAATATCGAATCACCGTTTATTTACTGTTGTACTGCATGTTTACTTGCTGCCATATTTATTTCATATTGTTATTACCACTCATATTCATCCATATCACTTGCATCTTACTATCTCTTCGCCGAACTAGTGCACATATACATCTAACAAGTGTATTAGGTGTGTTGGGGACACAAGAGACTTCTTGTATCGTAATTGCAGGGTTGCTTGAGAGGGATATCTTTGACCTTGGGTGATTCACTTAAGGGAAACTTGCTGCTGTTCTACAAACCTTTGCTCTTGGAGGCCCAACACTGTCTACAGGAATAGAAGCGTGCGTAGACATCAAGCTATTTTCTGGCGCCGTTGCCGGGGAGGTAAGGTAAAAGGTATTCACATCCTCCGACTACTAAGCTATTTCATAGCACTGTTGCCGGTGTGTGAGTGCTCGAAGCTATTTCCTTTAGATCCTGCAATTGCATCTTTTTGTTTCTTGTTTTTATTTTTCACTAGTAAGGAATAATGGAAAACAACAGTGAGCTTTTTAATCTATTTCCTGAAATAAGACATGAATTGTGTGATGCGAAAATTAAAAAACCTATGGAACCTTATTTGCATGCTAGCAGAAATGTTATTAGTATGAACACAATTACTGCTAATGCTATGGAGAAGTCTAAGCTTGGAGAAGCTAGTTTTTATGATCTTTTTGGCTTCCCATCTTTAGGGGAGAAAATTTGCTCTGATAATACTTTATCTCCCATATGCGATAACTCTAATGATGTTTGTGATATTTTATTTTCCTTTCAAGATACCCATGAAAATTATTGAACGTGTTATGGATAACCGCTATGAAGGGGATGGAACTGTCCATCCTGAAGATCATTTACTGTTTTTGCATGAATTATGCGGGTTATTCAAGTGTGCAGGTATCTCTATGGATGAGGTGAGGAAGAAACTATTCTCTATGTCGCTGTTTGGTAAAGCGGCGCATTGGTATAAATTGCTAAAGAATAGGCATTCTCTTGATTGGAAGGATATTATGTCTCTATTTTATTCTAAATTCTATCCTCCAAGTGAACTTCACAAAGACCGAAACCGCATATATAATTTCTGGTCTCATGATGGAGAGAGTATTGCCCAAGCATGGGGGAGATTGAAGTCTTTAATGCTCAAATGCCCCATTCATGAGCTTCCTGGTAATATCATCATTGATAATTTCTATGCAAGACTTTCTTTTCAAGACAAAACCTTGCTGGATACTACTTGTTCTGGATCATTCACGTGCAATAAAGAGGAGTTTAAATGAGACCTTCTTGATCGGATTCAGGAGAACGCTGAAGATTGGGAGAACGACAAAGGTAAAGAATCAGGTATAAACTATGAATATGAATGCATTAAGTCTTTCATTGAAACTGTTGATTTTCAACAGCTTAGTGCTAAATATGGTCTTGATCCTCAAATTATGGTCGATTGCTATAGAGCCTTTGCTTCTTATATTAATGTTCCTAAGGAAAATTGGTACATGTATCATGAACCTTTCAAAGACACTTGCATGGAAAATGAAATTGTTGTTAATGATTGCAATAAACATGCCCAAACTTCTAAAAATACTATTTCTTATAAGCATGTTAATTTTTGTGGAATGCATAGACCTTGTGGAATCAATCAAATTGAAGATGAATATAATATCCATCATAGGAATGAAAAGACTAGAAAGTGGTTTAGGGCTCTAGATGATCTTGGTGAAAAAGTTTGTGCCCTCTATCCTTTTATTTGTGAACTTTGCCATAGAGTGGGTCATTTTAATTTTCAATGCTCCTCCAATAATAATTCGAACCCCATGAGTGTTGCAAATTTGTATTGTGATGATGAAATCCTTCCTAATCAGCATGATGAACTTACTTTATTTTTGGGGTGTGAAGAGTTATCAAGAAAAATTTCTTTGTTACATATGAGTGATCTTGATATTGATAGTGTCCTGCATGGGTGTCTTTCTTATTGCATTGATAATTGCCATACAAATACTTACATACAAAATATTTTAGAAGATGACACTTTGCCAAAATATGATATGACCGCTGTGTGTTTTGAACTTATTAATGAAAAGGAGGAATCCTCCCAAGTTTCTTCTATTGTTTCTGGAAATAAATTAGGTTATGAGGAGAAGGAGAAGAAGAAGAAGAAGAAGAAGAAGGGAACGAAGAGAAGAAGAAGAAGAAGAAGAAGAAGAAGAAGAAGAAGAAGAAGAAGGGAACGAAGAAGAGGAAGGGAACGAAGAAGAAGAAGAAGAGGAAGAAGAAGAAGAAGAGGGGGAATAAAAAGAAAGAGGTAACGGCATATCCCCACGTGTATGAGATAACGATAGGTAACCGTAAGTATGTTTCTCCTAATGATTATTATGATAATAAATCTGAGTGCAATGATCTTCCTATGCCCTTTACCTACATTAGTGATCATGATTTGAAAGAGCACACTACTTTTGATATTGAAAATCTCTGGGAAACTAATTCTGAAAATGATGATGTTAATAATTGCCATAGTATTAGTACTATCCATGCTTCTTCCCATAATGATATAGAAATCCCTAAGCTTGGGGATGAGGTGTTTGAAAATCCTTTTGCTACTGATGATTATATGCTTGAGACATCTCCTTCTAGTAACAATGATGGTGAGGTTACAGATGAACATACTGTGGAAGATAACTATTCTGTTTCTTATGATGACACTATGCCTCCAATCTTTGACAATTATTATAAAGAATGCTATGACAAAGGTTATAATTATCCTTATGAAACTTGTAATAGTTATGATGGGATTGCCAAAAACCATTCCCTCAGTATGCAACTTGTTTACCATGTTCAAATTTTTGATAATGATCCTGTTCCAATTACTATTAATGAGAAGAGTTTTTCTTATGCCAAAATTAATGATACTTTTATGCATATGAACCATGATAAGAATGTTTTAAGTGATGGGTATATTGTGGATTTCATCAATGATGCTACTGAAAGTTATTATGAGAGAGGGAAACATGGTTTTATGCATCTTAATAATACTAAGTTTCCCCTCTTTATGTTGAGAATCTTGAAGTTACTCGAGTTTTATCTTCCTATGCTTGTCACCTTGTTCTTCATGAATTTATTTGTGAACAAGATTCCTTTCCATAGGAAGTGGGTCAGGCTTAAATTTGTTTCATACTTGCTTTTTGATGCCCTCTTTGCTCCAACTCTCATCCTTATGTGAGCATCATCAAAATTGCTGAGCCCATCTTAATGACTATAAAGAAAGCACTTCTTGGGAGATAAACCATGTTTTTATTTTGCTACTGTTTTGTTGTGTCTTGGAAGTTGTTACTACTATAGCAACCTCTCCTTATCTTTATTTTATTGCATTGTTGTGCCAAGTAAAGTCTTTGATAGTAAGGTTGATACTAGATTTGGATTATCGCGCAGAAACAGCATTTCTTTCATCGTCACGAATTTGAGTAGGTCTCTCTGTAGATAACTCAGAAAAATCAGCGAAAATTCATGAGTGATCCTGATATGTACGCAACTTTCATTCAATTTGAGCTTCTTCATCTGAGCATGTTAAGTGCCTCTAAAAAATTCGTCTTTACAGACTATTCTGTTTTGACAGATTCTGCCTTTTATTTCACATTGCCTCTTTTGCTATGTTGAATGGATTTCTTTGTTCCATTAACTTTCAGTAGCTTTGAGCAATGTACAGAAGTGTTAAGAATGATTGTGTCACCTCTGAATATGTGAATTTTTGATTGTGCACTAACCCTCTAATGAGTTTGTTTCGAGTTTGGTGTGGAGGAAGTTTTCAAGGGTCAAGAGAGGAGGATGATACATATGATCAAGAAGAGTGAAAAGTCTAAGCTTGGGGATGCCCTCGTGGTTCATCCCTGCATATTTCAAGAAGACTCAAGCATCTAAGCTTGGGGATGCCCAAGGCATCCCCTTCTTCATCGACAACTTATCAGGTCACCTCTAGTGAAACTATATTTTTATTCCGTCACATCTTATGTTCTTTACTTGGAGCGTCTGTATGTTTTTGTTTTTGTTTGTGTTTGAATAAAATCGGATCCTAGCATTTCTTGTGTGGGAGAGAGACACGCTCCGCTCGTTCCTATGAACACTGGTGTTCTTAGCGTTACTTTTAATGTTCATGGCGAAGGTTGAAACTGCTTCGTTCATTGTTATTTGGTTGGAAACAGAAAATGCTTCATGTGGTAATTGGTATATTGTCTTGAATAATTTGATACTTGGCAATTGTTGTGCTCAAATAGATCATGTTTAAGCTCTTGCATCATGTACTTTTCACCTATTAATGAAGAACTACCATAGAGCTTGTTGAAATTTGGTTTGCATGATTGGTCTCTCTAAAGTCTAGATATTTTCTCGGTGAAGTGTTTGAACAACAAGGAGACGAGTGTAGAGTCTTATAATGCTTGCAATATGTTCTTATGTAAGTTTTGCTGTACCGGTTCATACTTGTGTTTGCTTCAAACAACCTTGCTAGCCAAAGCCTTGTACTGAGAGGGAATACTTCTCGTGCATCCAAATCCTTGAGCCAAAACCTATGCCATTTGTGTCCACCATACCTACCTACTATGTGGTATTTCTCTGCCATTCCAAAGTAAATTACTTGAGTGATACCTTTAAAATTTCATTCTTTGTCTTTGCAATACATAGCTCATGGGAAAATAGCTTAAAAACTATTGTGGTAAAGAATATGTAGCTTATGAAACTTATTTCTTATAAGTTTCTTGTTGAGCGGTAACCATGTTTCTGGGGACGCCATCAACTATTACACCTTTGTTGAATATCATGTGAGTTGCTATGCATGTTCGTCTTGTCTGAAGTAAGGGTGATTTATCATGATCAAATGGTTTGAGTATGCATATTGTTAGAGAAGAACATTGGGCCGCTAACCAAAGCCATGAATCATGGTGGAAGTTTCAGTTTGGACATTAATCCTCAATCTCTTATGAGAATATTATCTGTTATTGAATGCTTAAGCATTAAAGAGGAGTCCATTATCTGTTTTCTATGTTTTCCGGGTACGGATGTCCTTAAGTTGAGATCTATCAAAAACGAGAAATCAAATGCGATCCATCTCTTTGGACCTTTGTACAGGTGACATAGAGGTACCCCTTTGTGACACTTAGTTGAAACATATGTAATGCAATGATAATCCATGGAAATCCGAGCTAATTAGGACAAGGTGCGAGCACTATTGGTATTCGATGCATGAGGCTTGCAACTTATAGGATGTCTTATGCATAGCACATATGAATTATTACTACCGTTGACAAAATTGTTTCTATGTTTTCAAAATAAAAGCTCTAGCACAAAAATAGTAATCCATGCTTCCCTCTGCGAAGGGCCATTCTTTTACTTTATGTTGAGTCATTTTACCTACTTCCTTCTATCTTAGAAGCAAACACTTGTGTCAACTGTGTGCATTGATTCCTACATAATTGCTTATTTGCACTCATCATATTACTTTGTGTTGACAATTATCCATGAAATATACATGTTGAAGTTGAAAGCAACTTCTGAAACTTATATCTTCCTTTGTGTTGCTTCAAAACTTTCTACTAAGAATTTATTGCTTTATGAGTTAACTCCTATGCAAGTCTTATTGATGCTTGTCTTGTAAGTATTATTCATGAAAAGTCTTTTCTATATGATTCAGTTGTTTAGTCATTGTCTTTACCATTGCTTCGAATCACTTCATTCATCTCATATGCTTTACAATAGTATTGATCAAGATTATGATAGTAGCATGTCACTTCAGAAATTATCCTTGTTATCGTTTACCTACTCGAGGGCGAGTAGGAACTAAGCTTGGGGATGCTTGATACGTCTCCAACGTATCTATAATTTCGATGTTCCATGCTAGTTTTATGACAATACCTACATGTTTTGCTCACACTTTATAATGATTTTATGCATTTTCCGGAACTAACCTATTAACAAGATGTCGAGGTGCCAGTTCCTGTTTTCTGATGTTTTTGGTTCCAGAAAGGCTATTCGCGCAATATTCTCGGAATTCGACGAAACAAAAACCAAACATCTTATTTCACCGAGACGGACCAGAACACCGAAGGGGAGCCGGAGAGGAGGCCCAGGGCCCCCACACCACACTGGGGCGCGGCCTAGAGGGGGGGCGCGCCGCCCTATGGGGTGGGCCCCCAGGCACCCCCTCGCGCCGCCTCTTCGCCTATATTATCCCTCGTGACCTAAAAACCCGAAACCAATTGACGAAACTCCAGAAAGACTCCAGGGACGCCGCCGCCATTGCGAAACTCCGTTTCGGGGGACAGAAGTCTCTGTTCCGGCACGCCGCCGGGACGGGGAATTGCCCCCGGAGTCATCTCCATCGACACCACCGCCATCTTCATCGCCATCGTCGTCTCCCATGATGAGGAGGGAGTAGTTCTCCCCCGAGGCTGAGGGCTCTACCGGTAGCTATGTGGTTCATCTCTCTCTCCCATGGTGTGATCTTTATGTGATCATGAGCTTTGTATCACTATTAATCTATGTGCTACTCTAGTGATGTTATTAAAGTAGTCTATTCCTCCTCCATGATGTAATGTTGACAGTGTGTGCATCATGTAGTACTTGGCGTAGGTTATGATTGTAATCGCTTGTAGATTATGAAGTTAACTATTACTATGATAGTATTGATGCGATCTATTCCCCCTTTCATAGCTATTGTTGACAGTGTGTACGATATGTTAGTACTCGGTCTAAATTGCAACGGTCTATTATGCACTCTAGAGGATACTTTAATATGAACTCCGGACGTTGTGGAGCTTGTTAACTCCGGCTTGAGGTGTGCTTTTATAGCCCTACACAATGAATGGTGTTTGTTATCCAACAAGAGAGTGTGAGAAAGTAGCACAAGTGAAGAGAAGTTATTTATTTATGTGATCATTGTTGAGAGTGTCCACTAGTGAAAGTATGATCCCTAGGCCTTGTTTCCAAATATCGAATCACCGTTTATTTACTGTTCTACTGCATGTTTACTTGCTGACATATTTATTTCAGATTGTTATTACCACTCATATTCATCCATATCACTTGCATCTTACTAAGTCTTCGCCGAACTAGTGCATCTATACATCTAACAAGTGTATTAGGTGTGTTGGGGACACAAGAGACTTCTTGTATCGTAATTGCAGGGTTGCTTGAGAGGGATATCTTTGACCTCTACCTTCCTGAGTTCGATAAACCTTGGGTGATTCACTTAAAGGAAACTTGTTGCTGTTCTACAAACCTCTGCTCTTGGAGGCCCAACACTGTCTACAAGAATAGAAGCGTGCGTGGACATCATGACTCATGTCAACGAGCCAAGAGTCATCAACTTCCATATCATGTGTCCTCCAGTGTATCTACTGCACCCCTAAAATTAGTTTTCTCTGATGTATGGGGTCCTACTCCCACCTCTGTTGGACGCCATGATTACTATGTTAGCTTTATTGATGATTATAGCAAGTTTACTTGGATATATTTGCTTAAGAAAAAATCTGATGCTTTTGCTGCTTTTGTGAATTTCCAAAGACTCATTGAGCGCAAACTTGATAGAAAGATTCTTGTTGTTCAATCTGATTGGGCAGGGGGTGTGAATATGAAAAACTCAATTCCCTCTTTCAATCTCAGGGCATCTCCCATCATGTTTCATGTCCCCATGCACATCAACAAAATGGTTCTGCCGAAAGAAAACATTGACACATTGTTGAAGTAGGTCTAGCCCTTCTTGCCAATGCTCACTTGCCTTTAAAATTTTGGGATGAAGCCTTCCTTACAGCCACATATCTCATAAACATGCTTCCCAGCAAAATTATCAACTATGACACCCCTGTCCATTGACTTCTTGGCACTAAACCTGAGTATGGGTCTCTACGTGTGTTTGGTTGTGCATGTTGGCCTAATTTATGTCCCTACAACAAGCGAAAACTTGCTTTCCGATCTACACAATGTGTGTTTTTGGGCAATAGTCCACGTCACAAAGGTGCCAAGTGCCTCGGGTCATGTCTATATCTCTCGTGATGTGGTCTTTGCTGAGGCTGTTTTCCCCTTCCAAGCCTTGCATCCAAATGCAGGTGCTCTCCTTCGGCAAGAAATTCTACTTCTAGACCCTTCGCTTCAAAATTCTGATCATGGAGATGCAACTATTGATGACTCACACATGTCTAATTTTCCTACTAATGATCATGTTTCTAGTGTTCCTCATGTTGTGCAGGTCAGACCCCGAGCTCGTGCTGAAAATTTGGGTCAAAATGGTGCTCCAGAACATACTACAGGCTCTTCTGACTCTTCTGCACTACAGGACAGCAACTCAGAACACGAGGCAGATTCCCTGACGC
Source organism: Lolium rigidum (assembly GCF_022539505.1). NCBI lineage: Eukaryota > Viridiplantae > Streptophyta > Magnoliopsida > Poales > Poaceae > Lolium > Lolium rigidum. The sequence goes on along the minus strand of NC_061512.1, from coordinate 10,251,407 downwards.
AATCAACATCGGGATCCGCTGGATCCTCCTCGGATCATGCGCCTGGCAGCCCTGGCAGCGCGTCAGCGCGCTCTCCCGTGCGGCGGCACATGGCGCGACCCCCCTGCCTGCCCTGGTCCCCGCGTCCCCGGATCTTCTGCGGCGCGTTCGAGCTCCCAGCCGATGTCCACACCTGCGCGCGTGCACATCGGATCGTCTGCCGCATCCCCTGCCCGGACAGAGGAGACAGGGCCCAGTCCTGCAGATTCTCCTGCCCATGCACCTGAGGAGCCTGGCTCCAATCATTCCACACCAGGATCTTCTGCTCCGCCTCGCCGTGAGCCCTCGTCTGTGGTTTCTATTGCTGGAATTCTTCCTGTTACCCGTGCGTCGAAGGAAATAAAAAAAACCCAAGCAGTACACTGACGACACGGTTCGATGGGGTCTATCTGCTATTACAGAGGAGCCGGCTACTCTCCAATGAGCCTTAAGTGATCCAAATTGGTCCCATGCGATGAATGAAGAGTATAGTGCTCTCCTGAAAAATAAGACATGGCGGCTTGTTCCTCCGCATACAGCCACCAATGTTATTGATTGTCAATGGATATATAAAGTTAAGCGCAAGGCAAATGACTCTGACAGATACAAAGCTCGGCTCGTTGCCAAGGTTTTCAAGCAACGCTATGGTATTGATTATGAAGACACTTTCAGTCCTATTGTCAAAATAGCAATTGTTCGACTTGTCTTGGCTATTTCAGTATCTAGGGGATGGAGTTTGTGACAGTTAGATGTCAAGAACACGTTTCTTCATGGTGTTCTCGAAGAGGAAGTCTATATGCGACAACCACCTAGATATGAAGACATGGGGAGAATGAATTACGTGTGCAAACTTGACAATGCGCTTTATGGACTAAAATAGGCTCCTCGAGCATGGTACTCTCGATTGAGTGCTCAGTTAATTGCTTTTGGCTTCTTTGACTCTAAGTCTGATACTTCCTTGTTCATCTATCGCAAGTCACATGTCACCATCTTTATGCTTATCTATGTTGATGATATCACAGTCGCCAACTCGTCTCAAAGTGCAACTGATGCTCTCCTACGAGACTTGAGTAAAGAGTTTGCATTGAAAGACCTTGGCGATCTTCACTACTTCTTGGGAATTGAAGTGCATAAATTAAGTAATGGCATAGTACTGAATCAAGCAAAATATGCTCAGGATGTTCTTGCTCGGGTTAATATGACAGGATGCTCCGGTGTCCCTACACCTCTATCATCATCTGAGAAGATAACTGCACAAGATGGAGATATGTTGGGTCCCGAGGATAGTACAAATTATAGGAGTATGGTAGGTGCATTATAGTATCTAACTCTCACAAGACCAGATATTTCGTTTGCTGTGAACAAGGTTTGTGTAACATCCCAAGTGAGCTACCATCTTTACCTTACCATGTTTATGCATCATCTTTGCATCATGCATGTCATACCATGTCACCTTTGGTTTTAATAAAATTGTATTTGGTTTTGTTGCCATGTTTATGTGCTTGTCCTCTCTTTCCCTCTCCCTGATTTCTTCCTCTTGCTACGTCCCTTGTGATGTTACAAGAAAAGCCAAAGCCTACCTATCCTATTTTCTACCACTCGACCAATTTCAAAAAGGTCATGCCAAAACTTTCCGATAATATGGGTTAATATTAAACCCCTCTCTTTAATATCTTACTTTGCAATTAATCAACTTAAGAATGTTTTTGGAATGTTCAAAATGTTTTGTCTTGTTTCTAAATAAAAATATTTATGTTGAAACTATTCCTCTCACTTGTCTCTACCTTTGTTTCAAATCCAAACTTGTTTTCCAATGGTTCAATAGAATCGGGGAAAGAAAAGGAATAAAAGATGTAAAAAGAAACTAGCCCATCTAATGCCTACGGAACCAGCCTCAGCCAAAAACGGCCATCTTCACCTGGTCTTTTCTTCTCGTACGGGAGCACGCTGTAACGTGAGCATCTCCACCTGCTCACCACTTTTCCCCTCCCGTTGGTTCCTCTCCAATTCCAAATTAAGCCACAAACCCTAGCCCTTTTCCTCCTCTACGCCGCCGCCACACCTCCATCTCCTTGGGCGTTTCCCAGCCACGAGAGCGGAGAGGCAAGCCAACGTTTTCAGTTTCGGCAGAAAACCAGCCAAAACTCGCCGGAGAAGAAAACATCTGTGCCGTCGTTTGCCGCCATCGTTCGCCGCGCTGAGTGTGGAAATGGAACCACCGTGGTGCCTGCGTCGTCCTCGCTGAAGTCCGGAGCGGGAGCTGCTCCAGGGACGTCTTCGCCATCTTCGCCTTTGTCAAGCATCGTCACGTCGCCATCACCGTCTTTTTTTTTAGATCAACAGGGGTCTCCCCCCAGCTCCATTTTTCATTGAAAAAGGAAGCCAAGTTTTACAGAGTACAAAACACACAAGACGAAAACAGTAAACAGGCATTTTGCTGGGGAGATTGGCTGCCATCCCAACCAATCGCCGAAATACCAGCACACCTGGGAACAAGATCTAAAAAGAGATAAAGTGCAGGCTAAGGCCATACGATAGCTAAATCCATTACAGAGAAAATGATCAGAAAGAGGTTGCCAGCAACACTCCCAAACTCTCCAGCTCTATTTCCTTTCCAGCGACCTCTTGAGACTATCTTCTTCTCCCTCTCGAAATCAGGTGACCACATGGATCTTATGGGATTCACCAGGGTTGTCCAGGAGGTAGTCCAACGACGCTCTTCCATCGAAGCTTGAGTTCCAGGAAGAGATCCAGTCGAAGGAGGGGCATCTCACCCCACTGGGAGGCAAAGAGGCGCTCTTAAACTGGTTAGCAGCAGGTCCATGAATCGACCGTTTTCTCCAGATTCTAGCTCTTTGAAAGGTTTCAACCAATCCCGAAGGAGGAAGAGAACCCTTCGCCACACCTGTTTCACATTAATCCAAGTAGTTTTGTTAAACACCAAACTATTTCTATTAAGCCATAGACTCCACAGAACAGCAGAAGAAGCTACATTAAAGTGCATGAACCTTTTGTTACATAGCCATTTAGAAGCAATTGATTCAAAATTAGTAACATGCACCTCAAAAATCTCTTCAAAAAGGTTCCAAATAGATCTAGCCACAATACATTCAAACAAGAGGTGTTGAACTGATTCAAACTCAGAACACATCTCACAGTTCATGGGTTTAGGAATACCTCTAGCTCTCAGATTATCTCTAGTCATGATCTTATTCTGAGAGAACAGCCATAAGAAAACTTGGATCCTAGGAGGGATTTTCAATTTCCAAACAGCAGGTAAATAAATCGGAGTAACACCTCTAAAATTAATAATAGCATACAGAGAACTAGATGAATAAACCCCAGATGAGTTATATTGCCAGATCAACTGATCTTCCTCCTGAGAGAAGGATATAGATTTAGCAATCTCTAGCAATTCAAGCCACTGGACCATCATATCATCAGTAAAGGTTCTCCTAAAAGTACCTCTAATCTCCTGACCATCCCGGATATCAGAGATAGTTTTATTTTGCTGGTTAGAAACAAAATATAGATCCCAGAATTGGGTAGCCAAAGGAGAGTTACCAAACCAAATGTCTTCCCAGAATTTTATAGATTTACCATTCCCAACCTGCCATTTGTATCCAAACTTTACAGCTTTAGAGGCCCACATAACTCCTTTCCAGAAAGTGGAAGGTTGGATATCATGACGAGACGTGAATGTTTGGGTTCCTGGTGTTATATTTAGCATCCAAAACTTTTCTCCAGAGGGCCCCTTCCCCCTGAATGTATCTCTTAATCCAAGACCCAATCAAACATATGTTTAGATCTTGAAGATTTGGAATACCTAAACCTCCAAACTCCTTTTTCATGCAGATGGAGGACCAATTAGCTAAATGAATTTTATGGTTGCCATCTTCATCATTCCACATAAAGTTAGCCATCTGGGAATCAATCAGATGCAGGGCCCACTTTGGGAATTTAAAGAAAGAAAGCAGATAAATGGGAATACTAGCTAAACAGGACTGAATGAGAATTCTCTTGGCTGCAGAGGATAAAAGCTTCCCCCTCCAGCCAGTAATCCTTTTAAGAATGTTTTCAATGAGAGGTTGCAAATCCTCTCTTCTCAATCTGTCATAATGCAGAGGGATACCAAGATATTTAACAGGGAAATCTCCCATGACACATTGGAAAATATCTAAGAAAGGTTGGGTTTCACTAGCATCCATGTTAATAGGGATCAGCTCACTCTTATGGAAATTAATCCTCATGCCAGAAATTTGTTCAAAACAAGTAAGAATCCATCTTAAGTTTAGAGCAACACTCTGATCATTTTTAAGGAACAAAAGAGTATCATCAGCATATTGAAGACTTACAATACCTCCAGGTAAAAAATTGGGACAGAGCCCACTAATTAAACCACCATCTACACCTTTAACTAACATCCTAGAGAAAACATCTACAATGCAATTGAATAAGAGAGGGGCAATGGGGTCCCCCTGTCTTAATCCTTTGCCAGTCAAGAAAAAATCTCCCTCAATATCATTAACTTTTACCCCAACAGACCCACCTTGAGTAATTTGTTTAATAAATCTAATAAAGGTGGGGTTGAAGCCTCTGAGCTCCAAAACCTCATATAGGAAATCTAGGTTAACTTTATCATATGCCTTCTCATAGTCAAGCTTTAAAACTAAACCCTTATCTTTGTTCCTATGCACTTCATGTATAACTTCATGTGCAGTGACCACACTTTCTAGAATAAATCTCCCCCTAATGAAGGCTGATTGGTGATAAGAGATAAGTCTATCAATGACTTTAGCCAATCTATTGGTTAGGACTTTGGTAAAAATCTTAAAAGAGCAGTTTAACAGGCTAATAGGTCTAAACTTTTTCATAGATCTAGCCTCATTCTCTTTAGGTATAAGTGTGATCATGGCAAAATTCAGCCTATATAGATCTAGGTTATCATCAAACCAAGCATTAAACATATTAATCAAGTCAAACTTGACCACATCCCGTAACTTCGATAAAACATAAAAGGAATACCATCGGGGCCGGGGGCCCCATCCGCATAAGACCCAAAAACTGCAGCTTTGACCTCTTCCTCGATAAAGGCACTCCCTAACATAACATTTTCCTCCGGAGATATTTTCTCATCTTCGGAGAAGAAATTATCTTGGAGTCCGATATCTGGTCTATTTCCTTTTTAAACAGATCTTTATAAAAGTCTGTAGCTACTTTGAGCATTGCACCAGCCTCAGTCACAGGGCCCTCAGGCCCATCTAAGACCTGGATACATTTTTTCCTCCTTCTCTGATTGGCCACTGCATGAAAATATGCTGTGTTTCTGTCTCCCTCTAAAATATTCCTATCTCTAGATCTCTGTCTAGCTTTAGTTTCCTCTAAGATCCAGAATGAGTTCAACTCTCTAAGGATGAAGTCCCATCTCTCTCTCTCGAGCTGAGAGAGGACACAAGTTTCAGACTTAATGTCAAGAGCATCATATTCTTTCATAAGTTCTTTCTTCTGCTTCCTAACTGCAGCCTCATAATTACAACTCCACCCTTTAGCTAATCTCCTAAATAGTCTAAGTTTTTGTTGCCAAATATCAACAACATTATCACCAGCCACCTCTAGGTTCCAAGCTCTATTTACTAACACAGCAAATTCAGGAATATTTAACCACCACTTCTCAAGCTTAAAACCTCCTTTTTTTGGAATTCTGCTCTCACCAGAGTCCTAGACAAGGGGGGTATGATCACTACCTGATCTAGATAACACTTTTGCACTAGCTAAGGGGAAGCAACTATCAAAGGAGGTGGAACAGAAGATCCTGTCAAGTTTACACATGACAGGGTTCTCCTGATTATTCCCCCAAGTATAATTCCTACCAGCGACCCCTATCTCCATGAGAGCCCACATTTCAATCCAGGCATTAAATTTATCAGCCCACTTGAAATCTATATTACCATTATTTTTATCCTCAACAAATCTAACTAGGTTAAAATCACCACCTATCAGCCAAGGACCTTCCCAATTAAGACAGAGAGTTCATGAAGCTCGGAAATAAACTCCTGTTTCCTCTCCTCATAGGCAGATCCATAGACAGGTAGTAATTCTACAAATAAAATCATTCCTCTTATTCTTAACTACAGCACTAACGTAAAAAGACTTAATCTCCCATGCTAAGACCTCTAAGAGGTCAGCATTAATACCTACTAAGATACCACCAGCAGAGCCTATTGCAGGTAATAAATTCCAAACAAAATTCCTATTTCCTAGCAGGTTTTTCAGAAAGGAGTTACTAAACTCTCCTTTCTTAGTTTCCTGAAAGCCAATGTAATCTAGATTCAAAGGCACTAAGTTATCATTAATAAAAAGCTGTCTGCCAGGGGTGGAAATACCCCTGCTATTCCAAAAACCACATATCATGGATAAAACTTCTTGGGGTGCTTGCCCCGAGATTTCCTAATAACTTCTATCCATTCCTCATCCAGTTCCTCTTGCTGGTCCTTATCAGACAAGGAAGCAGCTCTAGGGGAGGAACAAGCTGAATGCATGTTATCAGATTCTAGCTCTAGTTTGATACCAACTATTTTGGCAGCATTATCTAGTTCATCAACAGGTAAAACATTAAAAGGATTGGTGGCCATAATACCTTTCATCCTTGGAATCTCCAGGTTGTTAATCTTCTTCATCACCTGAGCTTTCTCCATGATGTTCTTAGACCTGTCAATCCTGTTGCTCTGTCTAACAGGTTGCACAGGTCCCCACTTTGATCTCTTCTTTGCTCGGTTGTTTCTCGATTACTTGATCAGCAGCTATGAAGGGAAGTTCCACCTCTGGCATAATATCATCAGGAAGCTCCCACTCATGATCATCACCATCAGGCACAGCCTCTTCAAACTGGTTGGTCAGGTTACCTTGAAGCATTTTCTCACTATACCAGAACTTCTTCACTTCCTCACTTGCAGCAGCAGAGATTGGAGTTTTGTCCCACACAAAAGCACCTTCTTCATCAACTAGCCCTTTCTGAAGAAGCTTCTGATATACCTCAGCAGTACTAGATTCTGGAGGAGCACAGTTTTCTCCAAGAGGCTCATCCAACACTTGATCCTTCTGGGAATATTGGTCATTGGTAGAAGCTTGCTGAATGTTCCCAAGAGAAAAGGATTGAGGTCTAGCAGCAGCACCAGATCCATTCCCATTATCTTGACCACTTTGAATTTTTCCTTCAGCATCTCTCTTACTCTGATCATCAAGCTCTTCTCCAAGCAGGTCATCATCCTCATCATTGCTGGAAACAACACTCTCTAGAGTGAAGCCTAGGTGGAAAAGATTCCCATGGTACCCAAACAATCTTCCTGGAGGTAGTTTGGAGGGGTCCCTGCAGAGAACTTTAACCCTAACTTCTTGAGCATTATTCCTGAACACACTTAGCCAGTCTACATCTTGTAACAAACCACATACTGAAACAGCTTGGTCCAGGCTAGTCCATTCACACCATTTTGTTTGTAACCCAGTTACTTTGATCCAGGCTTCTTTGAGCACTTCCACAGGTTCTGGGTCATCATTCCAAGCTTCCACCTTGACCCAGATGCCCTTCTTCTTGAGACCAAATCTGGGGTAGCCAATCACCTCTTCTACCTTAAGATGGGGTGGGAATTTCACCAGGTATACATCTGACTGTCCAAGTTCTCTGATTTGCCAAGGCCAATTGGTTTTGTATATCTGAGCAAATTCAGCATACAACTCTTCCTTAGAAACTTCACCACCCTCAATGATCACAATACCACAGTTTCTAGTGGACCCAACTGGATTGATCACTGTCTCAGGCATCTCAATATGATAGAAACCTAGACCTGGAGCTCCACTTCCAACATACTTAGCAAGCTGGTGTGGCCTTTTCCTGACTGGGCATTCATCCACCAGATGTGAAGTGGCTTTACAGATGAAACACATAGGAGTTCTCCCACAAGCAGCTTGATGATGTCCAGGCTCTCCACAGCACATACAAATGGTGTTGGTATAACTCATCTGGAGAGCATTGGAGGAGCTAGCAGAAGGAGACTTCTGTTGGACAGCACCAATCTTCTTCTTCCCTCTAGCTGTGTTCTTTGCCTTGCCCAAACCCTCACCACCAGGAGGAAGCTGCTGCTGCTGTTGAGGTTGCTGTTGCTGCTGAGATTGCTGCTGCTGCTGCTGCTGCACTGGGGGTTGTTGAGGAGGCTGCTGGAAACCAGGTTGTTGGGAGGCCAGCCACTGATTAGATTGCATACCAAAGCCAGTATTAGGAGGGTACTGTTGGTATGAACCATTAAACGCCCAAGGAGGAGGCATGGGATTTGGGACAAACCCAAAAGGATGTTGAGGATAACCAAAAGCTCCTCGGTTGAGGGAAATCCATAGGCATCCGTCGCCGTTGGGGTTGCATCCGCCTCGGCCGCTCGCCGCCACTGATCTTGGATGTTCCCACCCCCACCTCTACCTCTACCCTTGTAACCCCCTCTACCAGCCATGATAACTGTAGTATCTTCAGTACAGATCTCCACACCAAAATGACTCTCCCCAGAGATCTCCTCCGCCGCCACCCAAGAGGCCAAAAGAGGAACTCTAAAAGAGGAGGCTCCCTTTTTTATAGTGGCTTTGCGTGGAGGAAGGGTTGATGGATGCCATGGAATATGCCAAAGTTGTTGGAAAAAGGCCTCCACACCACCAGAGCATTCTCCACCACCCACCTGCTGAGTGTCACTGATCTCTGGACCCCTCCAGAGCACCAACCTCGATGTTTTTTGACTCCTCTTCTCCAACCTTCTAGAAGCTTGATCAAACTCCACCATAGGACTACTCTGAGCACGGACATGCAAGGGAACAGGAGCCTGAACCTCAGCATCTAGAGATCTAATGAAGGCTGTCGGAGCTGATGTACAATCTCCTCCAGGTACCTGGTATGGTAGCTGAATTGAATCAACCCATTCACTGACTGAATCTCTTGCTTGTTGAACCCCTGAGCACTTTGCACTGGCTGCCAGATGCTGGGCGCACTGAAGTAAGCTTCCTCCTGAGCCAACTCGAATGCTGTTCGAGGCTTCCGCGGCCTCCCAATCTTCTTCTTCCTCAGACCACACGGCTTGTCCAGGGTCGCTGACGCAACCTCGCACTCTTCCTTCACCTTGCAACCCTCCTCCGATGTGCTGGACATTGCCAACAGCTTGGAGAGCTTGGCGAACCTTCTCGGACCAGGCTTCACCTCCCGCACCTCCGTGCGAGGCTCCGCCGCAAACCGAGGACCCTGTCCGCCAGGCATTGATGATGATTGAGCCGATGCGAAGCTCGCCCGCTGCCGGAGTTGGAGAAGAGGTTGAGCTTGACCTCGCGGCGAGCGCAGCCCAAGTCTTCCCCAATCGCCAACGCCAGCCTCGTCGAACATTGGTTCTCTCTCGGAGGTTGACACTTCCCCCAGTTCCTCCCCCAGGCTCCTCCTCCGAGTACATCTCCTCTCCCTGTGCTTCCTCTCTGCCATCCGTCACCACAGACGCCAGAGTAATCCTCCGACCCGCCGCAGATCTGGGCGGATTGAGCTTGGAGGGGGAGGTGCGCACAGTGACAGAGGTGAATCGAACGGGGAGCAGGGGAAGGAGAGGAAATCGATATCTCACCCCTTGTACCCTCTCTGATCGCCATGGCCCGCTTCGGTGGGGAACAGAGGCGGACCCTCCATGAACAGTGCCCACGGTCGGAGCAGAGACCAAATCCGGTCCGATCCCACCATGGAACAGTTCGTGGAGTTCCGTATCCCTTCCCAGATGTTGAGCAGAGAGCGAAACATGGCGGCGCGGCACCACCGGAGCAATCACGGCGGTGGAATGCCCTCCCCCCGCTCTCCAGCCGCGACCCGCGCTTCCAGGTAGCGGATCTGACGCTGAAGATCTCGGGGAAGCGGTGGGCGCCAGCCGATGGGCTCGCACATCTGGATCCGCTCCTCCGGCGGCGCCTGCATGATGTAGAGCAGGTAGTATCGCCGGACCAGCTTGTCGTGGAGATCTAGCTCCAGCGAGCTCTCCCTCCGAGCATCTCCTCGGGATGGCCCAGAACTCCGAGTTGTTGAATCCCTGCGCGATCCGTTTGGGGAAGACATCCGCACCCTCCGCCGCGCTACGGAGGCTTAGTGGGACGGCCGCGGCGGCGGAGGTACGGAGGATCGCCGCCGACGAGAGGCGCATGCGGAGGAGCCTACGCGGAGGAGCCTACGCGGAGCATTGCTCGACCATATCCATCACCGTCTTTTCCCGGATTCCGTCGGGCGCGCCACCTCTCTGCTTCCTCTCCGGCCGTCTCTCCTCGCCGACGAACCTCGGTGAGCAGCCGCTACACCTCTGCCCTTTTTCTGCCCGTTTGCATCCATGCTTTGCTGATCGACGTCGATACTGTCCGCGCCGCCGCGGCCACCACTTTTTCCGGCGATGTTCGCCGCCGTTCCAGTGAGCAATAGAGCGTCTTTTTGGTGCTGTTCGACGCGCACGACAACCAGCAATCTCAACTGCTTCAGATCCGTGCCGTAGCGCCACCAGAACGAGGACACCGTCGAGGATCTGATCGGCCGTTTCTCTGGCTGTCACGTTTCAGTGCAATTGTCGTTTCTTCAGTAGCTAGTGTCATGTTTTCAGTCAAATTCAGTTAACTCGGGGACACGTTTTATCTAGTCTGTAACTTGATCCTGAACAAAACCTACCGAGCATCACCCTGGTTCTGTAACTTGTCCTTGTGCAGCACATTCTGGTTCAAATCCTGGCCGGTGCAAATAAACCACCTTTTTGATCTTGGCTATCTCCACCCCGGTGCAAACTTTCAGGAAACCCCAGAACTGCTGTTCATCAGATTTTTGCCCCTGCGTATTTTTCAAATGTTTTAAAACTGCACTTTCCCAAATCCAAATCAAACAAACTTTATATCCTTTCTGTTCAGAATTCTGTGAACTTTCCAAATATAAAGTTTGTTTCAACTTTTGAGCAATTGTAATCTGACAAGTCTTTAAATTGGATTATTAAAAGTGTAAACTTAAATAATTCATAACTCTAATTCTACAACTTCAAATTGTACAAACTTTATATCTAAATGCATCATAAAAATGAGAGGAATTCAAATATCATATTGTCATGCATCATAGCCCCCTGACCTGTTTCGTCCTAATTAAAATTTGCAACAAGAACTAAATGTTATGTGTGGGTGTCCTATTATTTCATTGCTAATTCGAGCACCCCACTTAATTTGCTATGTGAGAAACCCTTGCACCTCATGCATCATATTGCGCATTGCATTCTTTGTATTGATTGTGTTTTTCAATTCCATGTATGTGCTATTTGCTTCTTCCCGAGTAGACACCGACACCGAGCAGTTCGAGAAGGAGTTCCTCTACATCACCCTTGAAGATCGCGTTCGTGTTTCCTCTTCCGATTTGACAGGCGAGCCCACCCCTTCACCTATTTTACATTTTCATGCTCTTTTGATCTATTGCTACCCCTATGTTGCGATTCTGTTGTGTCACGTGTCCTATTCCACCTGTTACCCTATATTTCCGAGATACACCTCCTCGCCCTACCCGTTGATTGTTGTTTGCCAGCTTTGCGAGTCGTAGGCGAGTTTAGGGTTTTGTTGATATCTCGAAATGTTCGGGATATCTTGTTGGGTAGTTGTTTTACTTGCTATATCTGTTATTGGAGATAATCATGGCTCACCCTATTGATAATATTAAAATGGATAAGAAGAGGCATCGGTGGGTCAGCTGTATAATTGGTTTTACCATGGCTCACTTGTGTCCAATTTTATAATTAGGACGAGTTCTTGTTTTCTGATCCAAGACTGAGCGCACTAACCACACGTGGGAGGTTTCACCGGGGCCCCCTCGACCTATTACCGGAACTGCTTCCATTGTCCAAGTGCCACAATTAGTTTCGTAACGTTTTGTTTCTCCCGAGCGTGTAAGCTTGTTTCTTTGTGGTCCGAGGATATGGTGTTACTTTTGGGGAAGCCGTTTGTGCCTTGTAACCCTATTATCTCTTGCACGCTCGTAGGCGCGGCACGTATTGTTAAGAGGTCATCCTCTAGTGGGCTCTGATCCTTCTTAGCCGTTCTCGCAACAGCTAGGTCCGCGTCGGAGTTCCGATCGGGCTCTGAAACGGATTTAACCTAGATAGGTGGCTTCTTGGACTTGGTCTGTGGTGAAGGGAGGGGTTGTGATGCGAGGTTTCGCTGGCAAGTTTTCTCAAAACCCTTGCTTGTGGAGTCGGACATGCGTGTATGGGTACAGTAGTGCATCCCTGCAGGGTGAGATCTTATCGATAAGCCGTGTCCGCGGTTATGGACGACTTGGAGATGTTAAACTCGATCATAGAACAACTTACACCTTATTTGCTTGTTGCTAATAAAACTCTTTCAAAAGTGTGTGTGCCTATGCAATACCTCTTGGCGAAGGGGGATTGCATTGGCTGGGTTTGTTTGCAGAGTATAGAACTGCTAGATTATGCGCTCTCTCACCTTCTCTGATAGACGAATGTTGTAGCGTGTCTCTATTGGTTAGTTGCTTTGCTGCCGCTAAACTCCACATATAGCCGGGTGAAGTTTATACCGCCCACCAGCGAGCATAGCTGGTCTTGTCTCGCAAGTACGTGCCATTGGTACTTACCCTCGTTTTTCTCCCTCTTTTTCCGGAACCCGCTTTTCGACAAACAGGTATGCCAGATGATGAGCAGTACGCTGGAGGCTACTTCGTTGAGTTCACGGACGACGACTTCGTTGCGTAGCAGGATCATTCCTAAGGCAGCAGCCTGTGGCTTGTTGGTTATGGACCCCGCTTGGTTATCTTCAGGACTCTTAGTCCCATTTGGATCTTGTCTGTACCCAGACTATTTGCTATCTTATGTATGATGAAATGTTGGGATATGTTTCCCTATTGGGTGTCATTTGGATCTTGCTCATTAGAGCGATGCTATATATGAACTTTATTTCCATCTTTTGTGTCATACATAGTCATGTTGTGATATTCAAGCTGTATTCTACCCTCGTATCCTGTGCACGGTGTGTGTATGTGTGAAGTGCACAGAGAAGGTGAAGCACTCAGGCTTGGAAAGCCTATCGTGAGCCTTAGAGGTGGGTGTTGTGTGCATGGGCGTGTCGAGCCGTTGCTTGGCCTACCCATATGCTTGGGAATGCGAGGCGACCTCACGGTCCTTTGTAGTGACCTCATGCACATAAACCCCTCTTACCTGCGCGCTCCGGGGTTTTCCTACTCCCGGGGCTTACGTACTTGGTATCGAGCGAGATCGCCTTTAGGAGCCCTTGCAACGTGACGAAGTTGTGTCTAGAAACTCATATTTTAGTAGCTACATAGGAAAACTTTATGCGCGAGAGTAGGAATTCATTTTATTTCTTATCCCACCCACCCACCCTCTGGTGAGGAAGAGCAACGGTTTTACTCTATTCTTATCTTGTTTCACCTAGGTTTGGACGTGTTCGGGGAAACCATAGTGCCATAGGGAAAAATGTGTTTCGAAAATTTTCTGTACTATGGTTGCTTCATTATCATCCTTTGTCAATCTCCACCATATAATCTGTTCCTTTGCAATGTTGGTATTTTCATGCCAACATGCTCTCTCCGTTGTTTTGGTGCTATCTCGACCACTTCTTTGTTCCGGTGCATACATCAACCTTCCTTCTCCGGAGTTGTTTCGTCAAGCTCATACCTTGTTGTTCTCTTCCAATATGCATAACTTGTGTCTTGTTGGCACTTGTTACCTGCTAAAATTCTGTATAGCTACATATCACTATCTTGCGAGATTGGTGAAATATTCTTGTTGCTATCGTTCTAACCTTCTACATGCTATGGATAGCTCTCGTGTGCTTGAATTCTTGTACATTGATGATAGCCTTGTCATGTCTCTTGTTATCTTCTGAAGTTCCCGTTAAGCACTAATATTGGGTTTTTCATTATCCATGATTGTGCTAACCTTGGTGTCCTTACTCAGAATGGAGAGTGGTGAAGATGATCCTCCACCTGAAGTGGACCAAGCTCTGGTTAAAATGGCGCAAGTCCTAAATCAGATGCAGATAAGCCAAGACAGAATCAATGGTGGCATTGCACGTGTCACTATTCAGGAGTTTCTCCAGCTCAACCCGCGCACTTTTGATGTCACCGCGAGCCAATTGATGCTGATGATTGGTTACGCGAGATGAACAAGACTATCAGTGTGACACATGTGGCTGATGAGGACCGTGTTCCTTATGTGACATATCTTCTTCGTGGAGTTTCAGCCGCATGGTGGGACAATCATCTACTGATGAAAGCACCAGATGCAATCATTACCTGGGATGAGTTTCAGCTGCTCTTCAAGCGTCATCACATCCCTGACAGCATCATGGAGAGAAAGCGAGAAGAGTTCTGCAATTTGTCTCAAGGCAGCAACACTGTGCTGGCTTATAGAGATGCTTTCTTAAAACTGGCTCGTTATGCTGGAGATGAGGTATCTACAGATGCCAAAAAGCAAGCCATGTTTCGTAAAGGCCTGAATCCGGAGATCAAGTATGCTATACTCCTGATCAAGTGCAATACCTTCGAGAAGCTCGTTAACACAGCGCTTCGAGAAGAGTATGGTCGTGCAGTGCTAGAAGAGTCTCGTAAGCGCTCTCGTGAGGTAGTTTCTTCTTCAACAGCGGCTATGCCTCCTCGGAAACGTAGGATTTGGGTTCCATATGTTGCTTCTGCACAACCCACCTGCATGCCTAAACCGAGTGGTTTTGTTTCCCGCCCTCCCACCCCTGTTGTTGTTCCAAGGGGCTCTCAAGTTCAGCAAAGGTCTGAAAATCAAGCTAAGCAAAGTCACCGTGTTGATGCTCAGCAAAGGCCTAGTTCTGAAGTTCTTGCAAGACCAATGGTTCCTCGGCCTTCGTCTAATGCATGCTTCAAGTGTGGTGAACCAGGTCATGTCTCAATCCACTGCCCTCAAAACAAGCTTCTGAAACAACAACCCAAGGCTTTCAACTATAACAATAAGCCTGGTACAAGAAGTGTATGGGTGAACAATGTCAAAACTGTGCAAGCTGAAAAGGCATCTGATGTTGTGCTTGGCAACTTGCTTGTGAACTCAGTCTCTGCTAAAGTTCTGTTTGATACTGGTGCATCACATTCTTTTGTGTCTCAAAAGTTTGCTCGTACACATGGGTTGCCTCTGGAATCCTTATCGAAGAAGCTCATGGTCGTATCTCCTGGTGCACAAATGACAACTTCCAAGATAAGCCATGGGAATCAAATTCTCATTGGAGGCTATATGTTTCTTGCTTCACTCATAGCTCTCGGCAATTCGGACATTGATGTCATTCTCGGCATGGATTGGTTGAAGGCCAACAAAGCTGTTATTGATTGTGCCAAGCATTCAGTTTTCCTTCCTACTTCGACAGGCCACATAGTCTATTCACCTTCTGAGACACCTTCCGTTCAGCTCTTCGCTTTGAATCCTAGCTCTCTTCCGGAGCTTGAGTCTATACCGGTGGTTTGCGACTTTCCTGACGTCTTTCCTGAAGAACTTCCAGGTATGCCACCTGACAGGGCTGTTGAGTTCGTCATTGAACTAGAGCCTGGAACAGCTCCTATCTCAAAGCGGCCTTATAAAATGGGTCCAAATGAGTTGGCTGAACTCAAGAAGCAGCTTGATGAGTTGCAAAAACTTGGTTTCATTCAGCCAAGCACTTCTCCATGGGGATGTCCTACCATCTTCGTCAAGAAAAAGGATAAAACTGATCGATTGGTGGTTGACTACCGCCCTCTCAATGAGAAAACAATCAAGAATACATATCCTCTTCCTCGCATCAATGAACTCTTTGATCAGCCTTGCGGGTGCAATCTGTGTTCTCTAAGATGGATTTGAGAAGTGGTTATCACCAAATCAAAATCCGCAAGGAGGATGTACCCAAGACAGCCTTCAAAACTCGTTATGGCCTCTACGAATACACCGTCATGTCCTTTGGTCTTACCAATGCTCCTGCCACTTTCTCTCGGTTGATGAACTACATTTTCATGGAGTACCTCGACAAGTTTGTGGTGGTCTATCTTGATGATATCCTTGTCTACTCCAAGTCCAATGAGGAGCATGAAGAGCATCTTCGCCTCATCCTCATGAAGCTTCGTGAACATCGCCTCTATGCCAAGTTCTCCAAATGCGAATTCTGGCGTCCTCAAGTTGTCTATCTTGGCCATGTCATTTCGGGAAAAGGCATTGCTGTCAATCCTGAAACAGTGAAGGCAATCGTTGAATGGCTTCCTCCGAAGAATGTCAAGCAAGTGAGAAGCTTCCTCGGTTTGGCAAGTTACTGCCGCCGCTTTGTTGAGAATTTCTCCAAGATCGCCAAGCCTCTTACAGATCTCCTGAAGAAAGACAAGAAGTTCCTTTGGTCTCCTCAATGCCAAGAAAGCTTTGACCTCCTCAAGCAGAAGCTCACTTCCACACCTGTCCTTGTTCTTCCAGATACTTCTAAGCCTTTCCAGATATTTTGTGATGCCTCTCTTCATGGCCTAGGCGCCGTCCTCATGCAAGAACGTCAAGTTGTGGCGTATGCTTCTCGTCAGTTGAAAAAGCATGAACTCAACTATCCCACACATGATCTTGAGCTTGCAGCCGTGTTACATGCTTTAATAACATGGCGCCAATACTTGTTGGGCAACAAATGTGAGATCTTCACCGACCACAAGAGTCTCAAATACATCTTCACACAACCCAACTTGAACCTCCGTCAAACGAGATGGATGGAAACCATCAAGGACTTTGACCTGTCTATCAGCCTACACTCCGTGCAAAGCTAATGTCATGGCCGACGCCCTTAGTCGCAAATCCTATTGCAATAACCTCATGATTCAAGAAGGTCAACCTGCTCTTTATGAAGAATTCAGGAAATTGAACCTTGAGCTTGTTCCCCAAGGCTACCTTGCAAACTTGGTGATCACGCAAACTCTTGAAGATAAGATACGAACCGGACAACTAAGAGATGGTTGTATCAAAAACATCAAAGAGAACATGCACAAGCCCAAGTACAAGTCTTTCTCTATCGATGACAAAGGAACTCTCTTCTTCCAAGGTCGAATCGTTGTTCGAAGGATCCAAACCTCGAAGCCTCATTCTCAAAGAAGCTCATGACACTCCTCTTTCTATCCATCCTGGCAGCACAAAGATGTATCTCGACATCAAGTCTACCTATTGGTGGACTAGGATGAAAAGTGATATTGCTCGCTATGTCTCAGAGTGTGATGTCTGTCGCCGTGTCAAAGCAGAACATCAGAGACCTGCCGGTGTCCTCCAACCCCTGAAAATTCCTGAGTGGAAATGGGATAAGATTGAGATGGACTTCATAACTGGTTTTCCAAAGTCTCGCAAAGGCAATGATGCTATCTTCGTGGTGATCGACCGTCTTTCCAAGGTTGCTCACTTCCTTCCTGTCAAAGAGACAATATCTGCTAGTCAGTTGGCTGAGCTCTACACTGCAAAGATTGTTTCTCTTCATGGTGTTCCATTGGAAATAAGCTCTGATCGCGGAAGTATCTTCACTTCCAGGTTTTGGGCAAGCTTTCGTAAAGCTATGGGAACTAATCTGCTCTTCAGACACGACTTACCATCCGCAAACGAGTGGGCAAGTCGAAAGAGTCAATCGGATTCTCGAGGACATGCTCCGTGCCTGTGTTATCTCCTTCGGCATGAAATGGGAAGAATGCCTTCCTTTTGCTGAGTTCTCTTACAACAACAGCTATCAAGCCAGTTTGGGCATGGCACCCTTCGAAGCTCTCTATGATCGCAAATGCAGAACACCTCTAAACTGGTCTCAAACCGGTGAAAGGCAAATCTTTGGCCCCGATGTCATCAACGAGGCTGAAGAAAAGGTGCGAATCATTCGTGACAATCTGAAGATAGCACAATCTCGGCAGAAAAGCTATTATGATAGAAAGCACCGTGATATGATATATCATCCTGGTGATCAAGCCTACCTTCGTGTTACTCCTATGAGGGGTACTCATCGCTTTGGTATCAAAGGCAAGCTGGCGCCAAGATACATTGGTCCCTTCAAAGTTCTAGCAAAGCATGGTGAAGTCGCTTACCTCCTTGAACTTCCTGAGAAGCTCTCAAAAGTGCATGATGTCTTCCACGTGTCATAGCTCAAGAAGTGCTTCAAAGATCCGGGCCGTGCAGTTGATCACGAGTCCATTGACCTCCAAGAAGACCTCTCCTACAAAGAACACCCCGTTCGGATTTTTGAGAAGCTGAACGTCGAACTCGCAACAACTCTGTCAAGTTCCTCAAGGTGCAGTGGTCGCACCATTCTGATAAAGAAGCAACTTGGGAACGTGAAGATCAGCTCCGTTTCGAGTACCCTGCCTTCTTCTCTTCTACCTGAGAATCTCGGGGCGCGATTCCTTCAAGGGGGGGCGTTTGTAACATCCCAAGTGAGCTACCATCTTTACCTTACCATGTTTATGCATCATCTTTGCATCATGCATGTCATACCATGTCACCTTTGGTTTTAATAAAATTGTATTTGGTTTTGTTGCCATGTTTATGTGCTTGTCCTCTCTTTCCCTCTCCCTGATTTCTTCCTCTTGCTACGTCCCTTGTGATGTTACAAGAAAAGCCAAAGCCTACCTATCCTATTTTCTACCACTCGACCAATTTCAAAAAGGTCATGCCAAAACTTTCCAGTAATATGGGTTAATATTAAACCCCTCTCTTTAATATCTTACTTTGCAATTAATCAACTTAAGAATGTTTTTGGAATGTTCAAAATGTTTTGTCTTGTTTCTAAATAAAAATATTTATGTTGAAACTATTCCTCTCACTTGTCTCTACCTTTGTTTCAAATCCAAACTTGTTTTCCAATGGTTCAATAGAATCAGGGAAAGAAAAGGAATAAAAGATGTAAAAAGAAACTAGCCCATCTAATGCCTACAGAACCAGCCCAGCCAAAAACGGCCATCTTCACCTGGTCTTTTCTTCCTGTACAGGAGCACGCTGTAACGTGAGCATCTCCACCTGCTCACCACTTTTCCCCTCCTGTTGGTTCCTCTCCAATTCCAAATTAAGCCACAAACCCTAGCCCTTTTCCTCCTCTACGCCGCCGCCACACCTCCATCTCCTTGGGCGTTTCCCAGCCACGAGAGCGGAGAGGCAAGCCAACGTTTTCAGTTTCGGCAGAAAACCAGCCAAAACTCGCCGGAGAAGAAAACATCTGTGCCGTCGTTTGCCGCCATCGTTCGCCGCGCTGAGCG
The DNA here is from genome assembly GCF_022539505.1 of Lolium rigidum. Lineage (NCBI taxonomy): Eukaryota > Viridiplantae > Streptophyta > Magnoliopsida > Poales > Poaceae > Lolium > Lolium rigidum. The sequence continues at coordinate 10,232,113 of NC_061512.1, read as the reverse complement.
TGGAAATGGAACCACCGTGGTGCCTGCGTCGTCCTCGCTGAAGTCCGGAGCGGGAGCTGCTCCAGGGACGTCCTCGCCATCTTCGCCTTTGTCAAGCATCGTCACGTCGCCATCACCGTCTTTTCCCGGATTCCGTCGGGCGCGCCACCTCTCTGCTTCCTCTCCGGCCGTCTCTCCTCGCCGACGAACCTCGGTGAGCAGCCGCTACACCTCTGCCCTTTTTCTGCCCGTTTGCATCCATGCTTTGCTGATCGACGTCGATACTGTCCGCGCCGCCGCGGCCACCACTTTTTCCGGCGATGTTCGCCGCCGTTCCAGTGAGCAATAGAGCGTCTTTTTGGTGCTGTTCGACGCGCACGACAACCAGCAATCTCAACTGCTTCAGATCCGTGCCGTAGCGCCACCAGAACGAGGACACCGTCGAGGATCTGATCGGCCGTTTCTCTGGCTGTCACGTTTCAGTGCAATTGTCGTTTCTTCAGTAGCTAGTGTCATGTTTTCAGTCAAATTCAGTTAACTCGGGGACACGTTTTATCTAGTCTGTAACTTGATCCTGAACAAAACCTACCGAGCATCACCCTGGTTCTGTAACTTGTCCTTGTGCAGCACATTCTGGTTCAAATCCTGGCCGGTGCAAATAAACCACCTTTTTGATCTTGGCTATCTCCACCCCGGTGCAAACTTTCAGGAAACCCCAGAACTGCTGTTCATCAGATTTTTGCCCCTGCGTATTTTTCAAATGTTTTAAAACTGCACTTTCCCAAATCCAAATCAAACAAACTTTATATCCTTTCTGTTCAGAATTCTGTGAACTTTCCAAATATAAAGTTTGTTTCAACTTTTGAGCAATTGTAATCTGACAAGTCTTTAAATTGGATTATTAAAAGTGTAAACTTAAATAATTCATAACTCTAATTCTACAACTTCAAATTGTACAAACTTTATATCTAAATGCATCATAAAAATGAGAGGAATTCAAATATCATATTGTCATGCATCATAGCCCCCTGACCTGTTTCGTCCTAATTAAAATTTGCAACAAGAACTAAATGTTATGTGTGGGTGTCCTATTATTTCATTGCTAATTCGAGCACCCCACTTAATTTGCTATGTGAGAAACCCTTGCACCTCATGCATCATATTGCGCATTGCATTCTCTCGTATTGATTGTGTTTTTCAATTCCATGTATGTGCTATTTGCTTCTTCCCGAGTAGACACCGACACCGAGCAGCTTCGAGAAGGAGTTCCTCTACATCACCCTTGAAGATCGCGTTCGTGTTTCCTCTTCCGATTTGACAAGCGAGCCCCCCCTTCACCTATTTTACATTTTCATGCTCTTTTGATCTATTGCTACCCCTATGTTGCGATTCTGTTGTGTCACGTGTCCTATTCCACCTGTTACCCTATATTCCCGAGATACACCTCCTCGCCCTACCCGTTGATTGTTGTTTGCCAGCTTTGCGAGTCGTAAGCGAGTTTAGGGTTTTGTTGATATCTCGAAATGTTCGGGATATCTTGTTGGGTAGTTGTTTTACTTGCTATATCTGTTATTGGAGATAATCATGGCTCACCCTATTGATAATATTAAAATGGATAAGAAGAGGCATCGGTGGGTCAGCTGTATAATTGGTTTTACCATGGCTCACTTGTGTCCAATTTTATAATTAGGACGAGTTCTTGTTTTCTGATCCAAGACTGAGCGCACTAACCACACGTGGGAGGTTTCACTGGGGCCCCCCTCGACCTATTACCGGAACTGCTTCCATTGTCCAAGTGCCACAATTAGTTTCGTAACGTTTTGTTTCTCCCGAGCGTGTAAGCTTGTTTCTTTGTGGTCCGAGGATATGGTGTTACTTTTGGGGAAGCCGTTTGTGCCTTGTAACCCTATTATCTCTTGCACGCTCGTAGGCGCGGCACGTATTGTTAAGAGGTCATCCTCTAGTGGGCTCTGATCCTTCTTAGCCGTTCTCGCAACGCCTAGGTCCGCGTCGGAGTTCCGATCGGGCTCTGAAACGGATTTAACCTAGATAGGTGGCTTCTTGGACTTGGTCTGTGGTGAAGGGAGGGGTTGTGATGCGAGGTTTCGCTGGCAAGTTTTCTCAAAACCCTTGCTTGTGGAGTCGGACATGCGTGTATGGGTACGATGAGTGCATCCCTGCAGGGTGAGATCTTATCGATAAGCCGTGTCCGCGGTTATGGACGACTTGGAGATGTTAAACTCGATCATAGAACAACTTACACCTTATTTGCTTGTTGCTAATAAAACTCTTTCAAAAGTGTGTGTGCCTATGCAATACCTCTTGGCGAAGGGGGATTGCATTGGCTGGGTTTGTTTGCGAGTATAGAACTGCTAGATTATGCGCTCTCTCACCTTCTCTGATAGACGAATGTTGTAGCGTGTCTCTATTGGTTAGTTGCTTTGCTGCCGCTAAACTCCACATATAGCCGGGTGAAGTTTATACCGCCCACCAGCGAGCATAGCTGGTCTTGTTGTCTCGCAAGTACGTGCCATTGGTACTTACCCTCGTTTTTCTCCCTCTTTTTTCGGAACCCGCTTTTCGACAAACAGGTATGCCAGATGATGAGCAGTACGCTGGAGGCTACTTCGTTGAGTTCACGGACGACGACTTCGTTGCGTAGCAGGATCATTCCTAAGGCAGCAGCCTGTGGCTTGTTGGTTATGGACCCCGCTTGGTTATCTTCAGGACTCTTAGTCCCATTTGGATCTTGTCTGTACCCAGACTATTCGCTATCTTATGTATGATGTAATGTTGGGATATGTTTCCCTATTGGGTGTCATTTGGATCTTGCTCATTAGAGCCATGCTATATATGAACTTTATTTCCATCTTTTGTGTCATACATAGTCATGTTGTGATATTCAAGCTGTATTCTACCCTCGTATCCTGTGCACAGTGTGTGTATGTGTGAAGTGCACAGGAAGGTGAAGCACTCAGGCTTGGAAAGCCTATCATGAGCCTTAGAGGTGGGTGTTGTGTGCATGGGCGTGTCGAGCTGTTGCTTGGCCTACCCATATGCTTGGGAATGCGAGGCGACCTCACGGTCCTTTGTAGTGACCTCATGCACATAAACCCCTCTTACCTGCGCGCTCTGGGTTTTCCTACTCCTGGGGCTTACAGTTTGTCAGTATCTTCATGCTCCTACTACAGTACATTGGACTGCTGCCAAACGTATTTTGAGATATGTGAGTCATACTCTGAGTTTTGGTCTTACATTCATGAAGTCAAGGTCCACACTTGTTAGTGCCTTTTCTGACGCTGATTGGGCGGGTTGTGTGGATGATCGTCGTTCAACTGGAGGCTTTGCTGTGTTTTATGGACCTAATCTGATTTCTGGAGTGCCAAGAAACAAGCTACAGTCTCCAGATCTAGTACAGAGGCAGAATATAAGTTTGTGGCCAATGCAACAGCAGAAGTAATCTGGGTATAGTCTTTAATTGTAGAACTTGAAGTAAAAGAGACACACACGCCGTGTTTATGGTGTGATAATCTAGGAGCAACTTATCTATCAGCAAACCAAGTGTTTCATGCAGAGCAAAGCATATTGAGATAGATTTACACTTTGTTCGTGAGAGGGTGTTAAGCAAGAAGCTGGCAATTCGGTTTATACCTTCAAAGGATCAGATTGCAGACGGGTTTACAAAACCACTTCCTGTGAAGAGCTTTACAGAGTTTAGACATAATCTCAACTTGACTAAGTTGTGATTAAGGGAGGGTGTTAGATAATATAGTTTGTATCCAATACGTTGTCGAGTAGTTTTTGTAACAAACTCTGTAAACCGGTTATGTGCCCTCATATAAATAGAATATCACCCCTATCTCGGAAATCATCCGAGTAGGGCTTCTCTCCTACCTGATCTCACGTTTTACAGTCCAAACTTGGTCTTGAAAGACAAGCCACGTAAAAAAAATTACATTTTGGGGGTGCTCAATTTTTTCAAACCGCCTCCATCATGTAGGAGCACGTCGTACCCTCAAATTGTGCCTTATATACTGATGCCGCCAAGTACTCCCCGATGCGGTGAACTTCCAAATGATATTGTCCATGGTTCCTTTAACAAGGTTAACCCCACTAATCTGCATCCAAAGGTCGGCAAACTGGGAAATGTGGTGCAGGGACATCCCATTACATGTGTTTATTTTGGCAATCCAATATCGTTGGTGAGCCCATTATTGACCGTGAAGTTTTTCCAGGTGAAGATGGCGAAGATTATAGTGCACTGCCGTATTAGTTTTTCACAAAGAAAATGGTAACCGTATTAGTCTTTTCACTTGTATAGGCTGCAGCTGGGTTTCGTTCGTCTCATTCTTAGCTAACAACTGGACATGGTACATGTCAAAAAGAAAAACAACTGGACATGGGACAAACACCTTGCACATCCGTAATTAGTTCTCCCCTCTCAGTAAAAAATACACTTTTTACAGTTAGTATAATCAAACCCTTTGTTTTACATGGTACATGTCAAAAAGAAAAACAATTGGACATGGGACAAACACATCCGTAATTAGTTCTCCCCTCTCAGTAAAAAATACACTTTTTACAGTTAGTATAATCAAACCCTTTTTTTTACAGCCAGTGCATCTAACCTTCGTCTGACACCGCTTTTCAAAACACTCATGATTCGTTTTTTTCTGCATTTGTCGATAAAACATTTGGTACGTTAAGAATTATCGTCCTGCCCACCGAACTCCGCTTGTCAAAGACCTGAGCTAGCCTTTCCGGCATCGAATGGTGGTCATCTTCCATCCACCAAGAAACGTTCGTAAGCACTATGGCATTGTAAGAGCATCTCCAGTCGCGTCCCCCAAACCGTCCCCCAAACCGCGCCGGATTGAGCGTTTGGGGGACGTGTTTTGCTCGTGCCGCGTTTGGGGGACGTCGCTCCCCAGCCGCGTCCCCCAAACGCCGCCCCCAAATGAATATTTGTGCAGGAAAATAAAGGTTTTCATTCAATTTTGATTATATATTACAAAGTTTGAATGAAAACGGCTAGATTTCATCTAAACCTAGGCTACGACCGCCCGGCGGCGCGTTCGACGGCCCCGCCCCGTCGTCGCCTCCCCTACGCCGCAGCTCCTCCTGCGCGCGCCTCCTCTCCTTGCGTTCGGCGGTGGCCGGACGGTGCCGCTCCCGCCGATAGTCCTCCTCCGCCCTCCCCGCCGGGCCGCCCGGAGGGAGAGCTCGACGGCGCGACGAATCTGCGCCTCTTCGCGGGCACGGGCGTCGTCCCGGAGCTTCTTCTCCGACTCGAAGGACTCGACGAGGGCGCGTTGCTGATCGGCCGTCTCGTCCGGGTGCGGGGCGTCGTCGTCGGACCGGCCGAACTCGTCGTCGTCGTCGTCGTCCTCCACCTCGGTCTCCTCCGCCTCGGCCTCCTCCTCCATTGGCGCCTCCTCCTCCACATCTGTTGGCGCCTCCATCATCGCCGCCGCAAACGCGTCGGCCGCCGCCAACCTGCTCCGCCCGCCTCCCCCATAGCGCCGTAGCGCCGACTCCCGCTGTCGACGCTCCTCTGCCGTCGCCTGCTGCCGGAGCTCGATCGACTCACGCCGCCGGCGCTCGATCGAGTCACGCCGTTCACGGAACAGCGCCGCCGCTCATCGCGCCGGCGCCGGCGCTCGTCAGCCCATCGCTGCTCCATGTCCTCCCGGTACCGGCGCCGTCGCGCCTCTTGTCCCGTCGAGGCGTCGAACGCCGCAACGGTGTCGCACTGCTGCTCCTGCCACGCTGCTGCCGCCGCGGCCTCCTCAGCTGCGGAGGCAGGGCGGAGAACGCCGCTAGATCCGCCGCCTGCTGCGCCTCACGCCGCTGGCGGGCCTCCTCCTCGAGTGACATAGGCATCTCAAATGGGCCTGCCAAAGATAGTACCCGGGGTTTTATGAAGGTCCACTACCCGAAGAGTAAGAAGGTTCGAGAGCCCAAGATATATTAAGGAAAGTAGAATTGTAATAGGAAGTGTTGTTTGTAAATCTAGCGGGATGAGTTAGAAACCGTCCCGAACTCTGTAACTTGTACAAAACGAAACCCTTGGCTCCACCTCTTATATAAAGGGGAGTCAAGGGACGAAGAGATCATCGAATCATTGTCTGCAAACCCTAGTTTTCATAATCGTCGAGTACTTTTCGGCTGAAACCTTCGAGATCTACTTGCCCTCTACTTCTAACTAAACCCTAGCCTACAATCCATAGGCATTGATAAGTTAATCCCTTGTCAATTGGCGCCGTCTGTGGGAATTAGAGGCGTAAGGATCTGATCTCGATGGCACGTTCAAGATCTTCGACATCGTCAACCGGAAGCAACACTATGGATCGAGGTAAACAGATCGCTACTGGTCTTGTTGATTTTGTTCCTCACCCACCCTCCCGTTTGGATGCATATGCGTATCTGGCGGAGCCCTTGGAGATGACGTTCGGAAGGTTTCACTTTCGCGTCGAGAAGGAAGGATCGTATCGTGTCGAAATTCCGATTTCGTCGGGATCGTCGGCGATCGATTCTGATTTTTCAAGCTATGCATCGTTAACTGAGTCGAAGAAGAAACTTCGGCAACACGTTACGTCAGCATCAGAGCAAGAGAGAAACTCGCCAAGATCTTCGACAACACATCGTTTGAGTCATCTGCGGACTCATATATAAGCGATGGCTCAAGCGATGTCGACAGTTACGACTTCATCGACAAATCTCTCACAATGGGCAAGGTCTTCATCAATCTCAACAATGATGTCACCAAACCCAACATAGATCGGAGTACAAAATATCATCAGATTTATGCTATCGACAATCAAGAGGAAACATCAGAGGCTTTCGACGATTTGGGTAATCCTTTTGTCGATCCCTCAGATTTAAGGAGAGGTATGGGCACTAAATATGTCGGGCCCACACCACGCGTCAGAGTTCAACTTCCACAGGCAGCCTGGGATAGAGCGGCAAAAGCCCTAGATGGTTCGGAGCCAATGACGACAACAGCTACAGCTCAAGAACCGCAAGCTTATCAATATAGGCTCGCACGAACTGCTCGAGAAATAGAAAAACGAGACGACTGAGTTGAACGGGAGAAAGGAGGCAGCTTCGCATCCAGCGAGAGAAGGGCAGATCTAAGTGGACAATCTAGAGTTTCGGGTGATAGCCACAGGGAGGCTCGGAACGAGAGGAAGATCAAGGTTACAACACATACCCGAAGCGAGAAAGAGAGCACTTGGTTCAAAACCTCGACATGTCCTTTATGTCGATAGATACAAGAGGAAATATTATCCCTAAGACACCAGAAGCTGGGTATATGGCGACACAAGCTTACATCCTCGCATCCAGGCCACCCCCAGGAGATCCAAGGGAAACATTATACAATATGGCGTTAGCAGGGGTTGGAGCTATGGGGACAGCGTTCGTAGCAACGCCTCCCGAAGGAGCGGCAAGGCAAAATAGTCCACGACCTGCAGCGGCAACGGCGGCGGTTCCTGAAGGACCAAGCGGAGCAAGAGACACAGGAGCACAAGCAAGAGTCGATAGAGCGAGACAAAGCAGAAGGGATCATCGGCAATCCCCGGAGCTTAACGACGAGGATATGTGCGGCTTGCCGTGCTTCACAAGGAGAGTACGAAAAACTCGAGTCCCGTCGGGATTTAAGTTGCCCGATCACTTCAAAAAGTTCGACGGCCTGCAAGATCCGGAGGACTGGCTAATTGATTACCTCGAGACGGTGAAGCTAACTGGAGGAACTAGAGCAACAGCCATGCAAAGTATTCAGGTGCACTTAAGTGGAGCCGCACGATCTTGGATCAAAAAACTTCCGCCAGGATCCATCGACAGCTGGGAAAGTTTCGAGGACGTATTCGTCAAGAACTTCAGGTCCACGTGCAAAAAACCTGCGTCGTTAGAAGAGCTGAGGGCATGTCGACAAAAGCCAAATGAGTCAATGAGAAAATATATCCAAAGGTGGAACATCATAAAAAACTCGGCAGAAAATATATCTGACGAGAGAGCAATAGATGCGTTTGTCGCAGGAATTAGGCGTGGAGATTTTGTCGAGGACTTGGGAAGGACCAATCCAAAAACAATATCCGCGTTGATGGAGATAGCAAATAGATGGGCAGACGGAGAAGACGCTGTCCACAATAAACGACACAGGTCGCCGAGAGGAGGACCGTGGTCGAAATTATCAATCGAGGCGACGATTTCCTCGGCAGTACCAGAACTACGACGCTCCAGGGCAAATTTCGGCTAGATTCCGAGCCAGCGCAGGAGGAAATAATAGAGATGATTATCAGAGAAGTAATGAGCAGAGAAGCGATAACAGAGACGACTCCCGCAATAGACAAAATAGTGGGCCGAGGTTTCCAAGACCTTTCGTGTCCCCCGAAGAAATGCTGAATGGGCCGTGCCGGATGCATTTCTTCCTCGATAGCAACGGGAAAAGACAGTCAGGGCACCTGCAGAAAGACTGTCGAAATTTTCAGGCAATGTTCAGATACGCAGAAAATGCTCACGCTCGAGCAGCACGAGAGAAATCCTCGGGAGCCCGGGAGCGAAGTTCACCTACCGCCACCTCCCGCGATTACGGACGACAATCGGCATCAGCTCGAGAATAGCGGCAGCACCTCCACCACCACCTTACGTTGATCCCAACTCAAACGGAGCGAGTGTCGATGATTCGAAGGGAAGGCCGTCGAACGAGAACTCAAAAAGTAATCTCGAGACAGGTGTTCATGGCGGAGAAAATGCCTCCACCAACGGTTGAGTACCTCAATTGGTCGGGGCAAGACATCGGCTTCACCATAGCGGACCACCCGCAGCAGGTTCCTCGACCGGAGCGGTCGGCACTTATTCTACCGGCGGTTATTGCGGGTTTTGATGTTTCTCGAGTATTCATAGATGGTGGCAGCAGCTTAAACCTTATGTATGCAGATACATTGAGGAAGATGAACATATCTTTAGCAAACTTGAAGCCAACGGACACAAGGTTCCACGGCATCACACCAGAGAAACCAAGTTACCCATTGGGGAAGATCAACCTCGACGTTCAGTTTGGAACCCGAGAAAACTATAGAATCGAGAAACTAGAGTTTGAAGTCGTGGATTTTCCATCACAGTACCACGCTTTGTTGGGACGACCAGCATATGCTAGATTCATGGCGAGTACCACACTATACATACCTATTGTGGAGATTGCCTGGACCCAAGGGACCAATCACGAGTCAAAGGGAGTTTCGCCTTAGCTGATAAGTGCGACAAGGATTTCCATCGGTTATCAGAAACTTTCGGGATGCAAGCCGAGTATTTGGCATCGAAAAGTATGACTGATTACGACGTACTGCCAGACGTTGGAAGGCCAAATAAAGAATCAACTTTCAACACAGAGAAAAATTCTAAGGAGGTGCAGATTCACCCGACAGACCCAAAAAAGACGACATCCATTGCAAACAACATGGATATCGCATAGGAAAGCGCGCTCGTCAAGTTCCTCCGTGAGAATTGGGAAATCTTCGCATGGTGTCCAGCTGACATGCCAGGAGTACCCAGGGAACTTGCCGAGCACCACCTAAATTTGGATCCAACAGCGAGACCAATCAAACAACCTTTACGACGTTTTTCGGAACCAAACCGCAAAGCTATGCTGTCAGAAATCAATCGGCTACAAGAAGCTGGTTTCATCAAAGAGATATTCACAGAAGCCACATGGGTAGCAAATCCCGTGATGGTGCCAAAGAAAAACACTAAGGTCCTTCGCATGTGCGTCGACTTTACGTGTCTCAATAAACATTGTCCAAAGGATCACTTCCCCCTCCCGAGGATCGATCAAATTATCGACTCCACGGCTGGATGCGAACGTCTTTCCTTCCTGGATGCGTATTCTGGTTACAACCAGATCAGGTTAAAAGAAGAAGATGAAGTAAAGACCGCGTTCATTACACCTTATGGCGTGTTTTGTTACAAAACGATGCCCTTTGGTCTGAAAAACGCGGGAGCAACATATCAAAGGATGATGCAGAAGTGTTTGGCGACACAGATTGGGAAAAACGTGCAAGTATACATCGACGACGTCGTCATCACATCAAAAGAAGGATCAACACTGATAGAGGACCTCAAGGAAACGTTCGACAACCTCAACAAATTTTGTCTGAAGTTGAACCCGACGAAGTGTTCCTTTGGTGTCCCAGCAGGAGAACTCTTGGGGTTTCTAGTCTCAGCAAGAGGGATTGAAGCGAATCCCGATAAAATACAAGCTATTGTAACAATGAGAAAGCCAACAAAGTTGAAAGAGATACAACAGTTAACTGGGCGAGTCGCAGCTTTGAGCAGATTCGTCGCCAGGCTAGGAGAAAAAGCGTTACCATTTTACGCTTTGATAAAACAAGGAGACAAATTCCAGTGGAACGAAGAAGCCGACAGAGCTTTCGAAGATTTGAAGCGCAAAATCTCGACACCACCAATCTTGGTGGCACCGAAGGAAAAGGAACCTCTCCCGTTATATATCGCAGCCACGCCCCAAGTGGTGAGCACGGCGCTGGTTGTCGAAAGAGAAGAAGAAGGAAAACTCCACGGAGTACGAGAGGCCGGTTACTTCGTCGGCGAAGTTTTATCGCCGTCAAAACAAAGGTATCCTCGAGTATCGAAGTTAGCATATGGAGTGTTCACAACGGCACGAAAATTGCGCCACTATTTTTCGGCACACCCGATCATAGTGGTCAATGAGGCTCCTTTGTCAAATATACTTGAACAATCCGGAAGCTACGGGTCGTGTCTCCCTTTGGGGAATAGAACTTTCCCCTCGGGACATCACGTATGAAAAAAGAAAAGCAATCAAGTCGCAAGTTCTGCCGGACTTCATCGCAGAGTGGATGGAGCTGCAAAACACAGGACCCCCAGACCTGTCGAGAACCTGGACTATGAATTTTGACGGGTCCAAAAGAGTAGAAGGAGCTGGAGCAGGAGTTATACTTATATCACCTGAAGGCGACAAATTGAAGTATATCCTTCGGATGACGTTCCCTAACGCATCTAACAACGAAGCGGAATATGAAGCCCTCATACACGGCATGAGGATGGCGAAAGCATGCGGTGCAACTCGATTAAAAATCTTTGGCGACTCACAATTGGTGGCCCGGCAAGTTATGAACCAATGTGATGCAGTCAATGATAGCATGATAGCATATAAGGTGGTGTACAATGAACTCGAGAAGCTATTCGATGGATGCGAGGTAAACCACATCAGTAGATTGAGCAACGATGAAGCCGACGTCCTCGCAAACATCGGGTCGCGGTGTCTCCCAGTCCCGCCAGGAGTGTTTTGGGAAGAAATATCGGAGAGATCTACAAAGTCAAAAAAGGTGCAGAGAAAAGAAAAAACCTCGACACCCCTCGCAGAAACCACGGAGGATGAAGATGAACAAGAGCTTGTGATGATGGTACAGGTTCCTTGGATGCAAGCATATGTATCATACATCCTCAGGAAAGAAATACCCGACGATCCAGTTGAAGCAAGGCGAGTAATTCGACGGTCTAAAGCCTTCACGGTGGTCAAAGGAGAACTATACAAGCGAAGTATTTCAGGTGTTATGCAAAGGTGTGTAACACCCGAAGAAGGAAGAGTAATTCTGAAGGACGTGCACGAAGGAATATGCGGCCACCACGCGAGTAGTCGAGCTATCGCGGCCAAGGTTTTTCGGGCAGGCTTCTACTAGTTGACAGCAATCGAGGACGCCAAAAAAATAGTAAGGACTTGTGATGCGTGTCAAAGGTTCGCCGCAAAACCTCACTCTCCAGCAGCAGAACTAGCACCAATACCTTTGTCGTGGCCCTTTGCACAATGGGGACTCGATATGGTGGGCAAGTTACACAAATCATGGCCAGGAGGAAAGGAATACATGCTAGTAGTTGTCGACAAATTTACAAAGTGGATAGAAGCGAAGCCGATAAATTCGCCAGATGGAGCATCCGCAATAAAATTCATAAAAGGCCTCGTCTTCAGATTTGGAGTGCCTCATAGCATCGTCACGGACAATGGCAGTAACTTCACATCCAACGAATTCAAAGATTACTGCAAAGAAGTGGGTATCAAGCTGCACTTTGCGTCAGTTGCACATCCTCAAACCAACGGGCAGGTCGAGAAAGCCAATGGCATTATCTGCAATGGCATCAAGAAACGTCTGTTGGGACCTCTAGAAAAAGCTCGACATACCTGGCCTGAAGAACTACCAAGTGTGCTGTGGAGCATCCGAACAACACCAAATACGGCGACACAAGAAACCCCGTTTTTTCTAGTCCATGGCGCGGAAGCAGTACTTCCAATAGAAATAGAGCACGACTCCCCTAGAGTCACAGCATATGATGAAGAAGCTTCAAGAACAGCATTGGAAGACGATGTGGACGCACTCGACGAAGCTCGAGACGAAGTATTATCAAGGGTCACCAAATATCAACAGGACCCGAAGAATTACCACAGTCGACGTTTGCGGCCAAGATCTTTTCAAGTGGGGGACTTAGTTCTTCGGCTCACGCAAAAAAGTCATGAAAAACTCGAGTCACCATGGCTTGGTCCCTATATCGTCACGGAAGTAATTGGAGGAGGAGCATACATGATAAAGGACAAGAAGACAGGGGTAGAGGAGCAAAACCCCTGGAACGTGGCGCAACGCAGGCGGTTCTACGCCTAGAGCTAAAATATAGTCCTTATAAAAACTTCAATGTACTGAAACGCCCACGAGTTTTCAGACGCACTCTTTTCCTTTTTCGGGGCACCGAGTGGGGCCGGGAAAGGTTTTTAATGAGGCGGGCTCGTGGTGCTGCAATATAATAAAGATAGTGGAGATATACTTCTTATTTTTCGACACGCTCGGGGGCTCAACGCCCAAGTCTCAAAATACATACAATATAGATTCACTGAAATATTTCGCCTTGGTACATTAATACCTCGCCAAATATAACAAAATCGGAAGCCAGCAATCATAAATACGGTGTACACATCAAAAAACGTAAGTGCCTTGGTCTAAAAACCTCGCTATGTAAATATAGAACTTCGACATCAGAGATACTCGAAGATCGGCAATCCATCCAAGGGACAAACAAGGATGTCCTATTACAACGGAAAAGATAGATTTCAAGGAGGGAAAAATAGTGCAACCTTCGCCCAGTTAGGCTCGGGGGCTTCAACAACATAGAGGATCTCAGCAATATACAATAAATTTCTTCGGAAATATAAAAAGAGGGAAAATTAAAAAGAGTGAGCTACAAGGTTTCCAACATAATACAAGTCAGTTAAATCCCAAGATAGTATCTACGGACAAGCCCCTGGTTGTTTTATGTTCAGCATAAGAACCCTTGGTGAAAAACTCCGAGTCCATCCGAAGAAGTTCATCTATCATCGATTCGGCCACAGGAGCTACCATCGCATCGATTGAGTCAATATCATTTTTTCGACGCGTTTTCTTGGCCAGGCAACCAAGCAACAATCTTCGTCGGGTCCAACTTTGGATAACGGATGTTTATCATAATCATGGCAAATCTCGCTCCAGCAGTGAGTTGAGCTCGCACAAAGTTATGGATGCGGGGAGCATCTCTGAATACTTCCAATAACTCGGGAAGAGTTTTTGGAACCTCGTTTCGCGGAAATAGATTCCTATAGACAAGGGTTAATGTCGCTGTGCAAAATTGAGAAAGTCGCGTACTTGGCAAGCACGATCTTGGAACCTAACAATTTGTTGGGTTCGTTCAGGAGTGGCCCAGAACAAACACCCATGATTAAGGGAAAGATTGACAAGAAGATTTGTCCTTTCATTCACTCTCTGATCTTCGGCAGCAGAATCAAGAACTGAGCCTGTTAAAGCAACAAGGCAAGGAATTGGAAAAAAGGCACGGCAAAATAAAGAGAAGGCGCCTTGAGGTTGCAAAAACGTACCTAACATATCTGTGCTAGCTTCCAGCATTAGCTCAAGCATACTATTTTCTCGGGTTGTGGCTCCTTTCGCTTCTACGATAGCAGCGTCCTTAGCAGCCATAGCTTCTTGGGCTTGTCGCAAAGCAAGTTGTTCTCGTTCAGATACTTTCCGAGATTGTTCCATCATGGCCAAAGTTTGTTTCTTCATAGACTGAAGTTGTTGTCGAAGTTCTTGCAAATCTTCCGACAAATGTCCGCTTGGTGAACTCTCGAGGAGACTATGGTCGACTAGTACTTTCTTCGAAAAGGAAGATGCAGGTGAAGCAGCGGCAGAACAAGGAGGGGTCGAGTAATTATCAAATATTAACTCGGAAAAGAAAGGCCCGGGATCAATGAAAAGCACGAAGAGAAATTTCATTACTTGCTAGAAAATTTACACGAGATATTACAAAAGAAAGTTTCCCAGGAGGACTAAGAGAGTAATTGTCGCCAAGGCTAAAATGGCGACAAGAGCAAAAGAAACAGAAAAAGAAACAAGGAGGCATGCAACTAGACCCCCGGCCTCGAGGAGCTAGGAGTCGAAGCTGGCTTGATCCCGAGATACGCCAAGATCTTCTTCGTGTTGGGCTTGGCCGCCTTAATCAGTGACTTCCATCTCGACTGTTCTATCTGATCGGTGTCGCCAACCTTCATCCAGTCAAGAGTCTGTTGGCTGTCAGCAACCAGAGCAACAGTATTTTCAACAGCCACCTTCATATTTTCATGGCGCATCTTCAGTCCAAGGTCTTCCGACGAATTGAAAAGCTTGGCAAGGGCAAGGAAAGTCGAAGGATCCTCTTTCTTCGGGAAGAAGTAGGGGAACAACGCCGACAAACCTGCACTGGCATTGGCCACGCCTTCACGAATTTCGCGCCCATGAAACTCCAAAAGAGAAAGTGCGTCAAGGAGAGGGTCATTGACGGGATTCTCCAGATCAAAATCTTGGTCTGTTTGGGCTGCCACATGAGACAAAACATTAGTCGAAAACCAAGATACAGGAAGTACAATAAAATAGAAGGAATTGAGGATATTACTCAGCGTACGTCGACTTTGCGACTTCAAACGCTTGATGATCCCTTGCTCACGTGCAGCTTGTGCGGCTTTCCGCTCGTCTAAGGCAGATTCGAGCATCTTTGAGCCTTTGCTGCGGTTCCTCGACACTAGCGGCCTTTGCTTTGGCATCATCAGCCTCAGCTCTAGCTTCGCTAGCGGCAAGTTCAGCTTTCTTGCGAGCCGCCTCACTTCGCTCAAGTTTTCGAGCAAGTGTGTCGGCGCGTTCGTTAGCCTCTGCAAGTTTCTCTATTGCGATATGGAAAAGAGAGCGAAGGAAGATCAAAAATAGCGACAAGCAGCAGGAGTAAAAAATCAAGGAAAAACAGCAAGTATAAAAGTCGTTACCTTCGGCTCTATTAGCATATTCACGGTACCCAATAAATTGGGAACCGATGCGGAGAAGATCCTTGATCATAGGCTGTTCAATGAGAACACGGCAAGAGAAACATCGGCATAAAAAAAGAGAAGGTGTGGAAAAACAAAACAAGGAAAATATAGATGTCGACAAGCTTACATCATCTAGGAGAAGAGTCGACGAATTGCCCAACTGAGGGGCAGGTTCAGCAATCCTTTCAACCCTTGTCCTTTTTGGCGAAGGAGCAAGGGGGCTTGATGGTGGAGTAGTGGTGACGACGTTTTGTTGAGGAGGCGACGTTTCATCTCCTTCAACTAGCGTGTCTGAGACAAGTACAGTACGTGACGTGCTTGTCCGAGGAGCCACGTCAGTAACTGGTACTTCTTCTTCCTCATCACTATTGAACAAAAAATCGACAGTATAAAAAGCAAGACAAGATAAATATTTCGAGTACAAAAAAAGGGAGAGATAAAGTCGACTTACGAGCTGATGAGGGATTCAACATAAGGATCGTAAGCTGCCTTCGGATGAGAAGGAACAACTTCTTCAACCTTAGAGGTGCCAGAATCCTCGGCATCAGTCCTTTTCCTTTTGTTCCTTGGAGAAACAGCAGGAGGAAGGGATTGCGTCGATTCACTGGCCTCAGACTCAACTTCTTTTTCATGAGAAGCCGCAGATTTGTGAGAACCCGCGACTTCACTTAGAGGAATAGAAGAACCTTGAGTATCTTCGGCAACGATGGCCTGTTCTTCGACTTCTCCACCCTCAGGAAGAGGAGGAAGGGAAGTCATAGAAGGATGGTTCTGTAAAAAAATAGAGACCAAAGGAAAATTAAAAAGATGACAATACAATGAGATGCAGAGAAAGTGCGGAACAAGATAAAAATTCAGAAAGACAAGATACCTTGGGGAGTGGATTGGTGGAGCTGTACGGTTCCACGCGACAAGAGGAAGGAACTGGATCCTTGCCCAGGCGAGAAAGTCTTCGAACCAACTTCTCCAAGTCCTTGGTGGAAAGATCACCGGAAATTCTGTTGGCGTCATTTTCACCGAGTATGTCCAAAGGGGATTTTTGCGAGCCTGAAGAGGCTGCACTCTAATCCTAAGGAAGTAGGCGGTGATTTGAACACCGGACAGCTCCTTGCCTCGAGTGTTTTGAAGCTGACGAATGCGAGACATGAGTGCCTCTGTCGCTTTTTCTCTTCCTCAGAAGCTTCGGCATCCCAGGAGCGACGGCGCTGAATTTTGGCATTCCCGTCGAAAGGAATTATGTTGTGCTCAACGGAGTTGGCGCTTTCTTCGTGAATGTAGAGCCACTTTTTGCGCCATCCTTGGACAGAATCAGGAAACTTGACGTCGAAATAGTCGACATCGGTACGAACACGGATAACAACGCCACCTATGTTATAAGTGACGTTGTGGGAGCCATTGCGACGGAGGCAGAAAATGCGTTTCCACGGAGCCCAATTGGGAGGGATTCCGAGGAAACATTCGCAAAGCGTGATGAAAATGGAAATGTGAAGGATGGAATTGGGGGTCAACCGGTGCGGTTGAATCCCATAAACGAAAAGAAGGCCGCGGAGGAAATCGTGGATTGGGGTCGAAAGGCCGCGGATTAAATGATCAACAAAACTAACCCGGTACTCCATTGGAGGATTGGGGTAGCTCTCTTCGCTAGGGAAGCGGATGGCGTCCTCCTTCTTCATAAGGCCGAGCCTCTTCAGCATGTTGGTATCTTGGTTGGAGATTTTCGATCTCTCCCACTCAAGATCCTCGGCGGCCATCTTGGATTCCGGAGTGCTGTGGCGAGTCAGACGCGCGCGCGGTGGCATCAACGGCAATGGGCAGAGCAATGTATGCGAGTGCGGAAAATCTGAGAGAGTTGGGCGCAGGGGAAGATTTGTGAAGAGGAACAGGTGAGCGGCGCAAGCGAGGGGATGAACGGAGGTTGAAGACAGGTTTATATAAGAATTGGGTGAAGCAGTGGGCCGTTGGATGAAGAAATCGTGTGGTGAGAATAGATCTTTTACCCACAAGGGCAAAAAAGTATTTTTACTGAGATAGGCGTTACCGTACGTGCGCCAGAAAAAACGGAGGACGTGTGTCCCCCACTTGCACGACGTGTCAACGTGGTGGGAACAATGGACCCACAAGGCAGGAAAATTTTGACTATTAACAGAGCTGAAGAGAATTTGACAAAGTAAAATATGTCGGCAAGGAAAATAAAGGAGAATGGCGACAGGAGAAATTATTTGAGTACTTCGAGAGCCTTTGGTCGGAAACAAGTTTTTGCCCAAATGCTCGGGGGCTACTTCGATAAAAGTAAAATTTCGACTATGGCAAATATAGAAATTGTGGGAGCCTACAACCAAGCACAAGTTTTTGGCTGTAGCCTCGGGGGCTACTCCCATCGGGAGCGCTGTTCGCGCACCCGATATAAAAAAAAAAAAAAAAAAAGAGAAGAGAAAGAATATCGAGAGATAATGGCAATATAGCGATAAGATGGACTAAAATGTTGAGCCTACAACCAAGCACAAGTTCTTGGCTGTAGCCTCGGGGGCTACTCCCATCGGGAACGCTGTTCGCGTGCCCGATGAAATATAAAAAGGAAAAAGAAAGAAAGATAGAAAAGCAAGAGAGTATATTTCGAGTTATAATTAACTCTACATATACTCCCATCGGGAGATTAATATAAGTCATATTTGACTCGATAAAATGTGCCATTCCAACAGCCGGAAAAGCACTCGACAATATATTCTCAGAACGCCAAAGTTGCGATCAATTTCTGAATGCCGCAAATTTGCGAAGGTAAGACCCCGCATCTATTCTGTCTGGGCGTGGCATCGCCGAAGACCGCGATCTGCTACTTTTATCCGTATCAAGAGATACGAAGAAAAATCCTAACGGACGCGTTAGGTACTCGATAAATTTGACTGGGACTCGACAGAATGGTAAGACCTTAAGCGGCACCTGTCGAAGTTTGCACCAGTATCCCGAGATCATGTCCAGGGACGTGATCTTGAAGTAGGTTTTTGCGGATTGCCACTAGAGCAGTTAACTAGTACCTGATCCGTCAGATGAACTAGCCCCAACTACCAGTATCCCTGTGCAATATAGAAATTTATATAAAGAAATATAGAAAAGTTTAAATTGTTGAATAAGAATAAGCAGTGGAGATTTTCCCTGATTCTACGATTCAAGCAAAATCTCGGGGGCTACTGACATAGGCATCTCAAATGGGCCTGCCAAAGATAGTACCCGGGGTTTTATGAAGGTCCACTACCCGAAGAGTAAGAAGGTTCGAGAGCCCAAGATATATTAAGGAAAGTAGAATTGTAATAGGAAGTGTTGTTTGTAAATCTAGCGGGATGAGTTAGAAACCGTCCCGAACTCTGTAACTTGTACAAAACGAAACCCTTGGCTCCACCTCTTATATAAAGGGGGAGTCAAGGGACGAAGAGATCATCGAATCATTGTCTGCAAACCCTAGTTTTCATAATCGTCGAGTACTTTTCGGCTGAAACCTTCGAGATCTACTTGCCCTCTACTTCTAACTAAACCCTAGCCTACAATCCATAGGCATTGATAAGTTAATCCCTTGTCATCGAGTGCCTCCTCGAGTGCCGCACGCCGCTGCCGGCTCGTCAATGGAGGAGACGGCGGTGGAGGGAAGTGGCCATCGCCGGGGCGGTTCGCCATTGCCACTGGTGATGGAGGAGACGGCTGTGGAGCGACGAGGGCTGTGTTTGTTGCCGGCGGGGTGTGGTGGCTACCATTGATGAGCCGGGAGACCTTTTATAGACGCCGGCGTCGGGAAGAAAGCGCGGGAACCGACGAGAAGAGGCGGGAAGATCGCGCGGGAACGGGCGGTGGCGTGCGAACGCCGGCGACGCGTGGAGGCCGCGCAGCACCGACGAGACGTCTCGCCTGCCCCTCCGTCGCCATTAAGGCAAAGATGCCGCTGCGCGCGAATAACTTCCGTCGCGAGGTAGGGGACGGTTAGGTTAAAATTAACTGTGCCGCTGACGCGTCGGCCCCGCGCCTCCTCGCCTCGCTTTTCGTTGTGTCCGGCGTGCCCGGTGCGTCCCCTGTGGGACGGGGACGGGCTCGGGGCGCCGGACACCGTATAGGGGCGCGCCGGACAAAAGAAGGCTTTGGGGGACGCGGCTGGAACGCTTTTTTTGTCCGGCGCGCCCCAAATCGCTTTGGGGGACGGTTTGGGGGACGCGACTGGAGATGCTCTAAACCTCCCGTTCTAAAACAGAGGGTCAAACATACCAGACAAGGGCATAATCCCATTATTGTTAAGTGGAACGCAGCAAGCCCCTGTAGTAATTTATAGGATGTTGAAAATTATGAATATGGAGACTACCAGTACAGTGATATGGTGGCAAGCATGCCCACAAACAGAAGGGAACAATTAATCCTAGAGAAGTATGCACCAGAAGTCATATATATTACGAACTGAAACAATAACCGTTACCAGTTCCCAGGACTATGACTGACGAATAATCCGGTGACAAACCGGTTACATTATTGCGCTTTCTTGGTGTGGAGAGTGGAGTGGTCGTCTTAGCGATCCAGACTTATACAGATGTAATTTTACACATACCACGAAGAGATTGAAAACTATAATGGTGCCTGATGTCGAGGCAGCTTGATCATGCCAATATCATGAGACATGCAAGGGTGCCTGCAGTCAACAGGCAATACTTCAGCATTTGACAAAACAAAATTGGATGATACAAAAACAAGCAGGCATCGTCTCTCTTGTAATAGCCGGCTAGCTCCCTAAAGTATTAGTGAATAGTGATCAGCAATACACCACCAGCAAACAAGTTCTCGGTTTACAATCAAGAGAAACACCACTATCAACACCTAACCTACAATATGAGTAGTGACCTGGTACATTAGTCCACGAACTTCACACCTAAAGTTAATGCAAATTTACCGATCATGTGTTAGTTTAAGTCATCTTTACGACATGCTCCAAAAACGTAATCCCTGGGGATGTTTTCTTGCTCTATGAATAAGCAGTTAATTTCTTTCCTTGGATGCCCAGTTGCGCACGTATATGTTTGGCACTTGTCTCCTAATCCCTCAACCTAGATTAAATGTTAAATGATTAACTAGTTAAAGCTTTAAATGATTGGATGCAAGAAAGAAAGCATTAATTTGCTGATAAATTTCAGCCTTTCGAGCTAGACAAATTTCAGCCTTTCAAAGGAAGACAGATCAGCAAGTCTAACAATAACACAACCATGACGTAAAAGCTGACAATTCATACAACGTAATAGGCATGCCCATGCTGAGCTCACTACAAATCAAACCTGATTGCATCCAGCCCCAAGCCAAGAAAGGTTATATATGCAGATAATAGCTTGAAGTTGTAACATGTTCTCTTTCAGCAAAATCCATAGAAGTGATATAAGGAGGTAGTAGTAGAGGAAGGATGGGGAGTGGAACTAGTGGAGAAGCTTGATGCCAATCGAGTAGCAACCAAACTTGTTTACTAGCAAGCAAATCTCATGAAGAAAAACACTACTACTATGTGTTTATTTATGACATGATGACTCTCCATGGTACTTCGCGTCGAGGCATTGTTATACAATTCTGCTGCTCAGTCGTGTCATCAGAAACTATTCCATGCCTCCATGGTACTTCAATTCATATATGTGCCAGAAAACAACAAATGGCAACCTTCATCAAACAAGAAACCATCTTGAATACTAGACACCAAACAAAGCAGAAGCATTATAATGGAAAAACAAGAATAATGAAATGGTGAATTAGACTGATACACACGCAAGTAAGAGAGAAACGGTCAACTGCAATCATAAGAAAGTAAACAAGCAATTTAGTTGAATTCCACTATGTAATTACTGAAACTAATCCGAATCCAAAACAGTTGGCACTACAGCAATCGTCAATCGGAACTAGCATCAACAACATGCAGCCTTGATATGGCCATATCTCATGAACTTGAAAGTTCAAGAGGATGCAGTTTGTTCATCACACTTGCATAAGCAACAGCTTTCCAAACAATAAACAATGAAATAATTCCAGCCTATTAATGATACTACTCTACAATACAATGAATTGAAATTGTGAAATTATAATCCACATATGTATACGTAGAGGCTGTGTTCCTAAGATCCACCGTATAACAAGCAAGAAACGGGTACTGCCAGAAGAAAATTGAGGTATAGTACATCGGTAAAGCAGTACCTTGTTGTACTAGTACTAAGAGTCGGCCTTGGCGGGGCATTCGAGGCTGGCGTTGAAGTGGCGAGCGGGGAATTTGGCGGAGACGGATCCCACCTCGAAGACGAGCTCGTCCCCATCGGCGCGGATCCCGGTGATTGACCACCAGCGGAAGAAGGCCTTGACGCTGATGCCGCTGAGCCCGGAGATGCGACCGTCGTCGAGGTGGCCGGTGAGGCGGTCGTTGAAGTTGGCCAGGTAGCTCCCCGCGGGCAGCACGATGCGGCAGCTGGCGACGAGGTCTACGGCGAAGTCCCCCGAGCCGGCGTCGAGCGTGTAGCCGCGGACGTTGGCCGGGAGCAGGCCCCGCGGGAAGCCGCGGAGGCGGAGCTCGTCGTACGCGGTGGTAGGGGTGGATCCGGCGACGGCGCCGGCGTCGGAGCGGGCGAGCGGGAGGAGGAGGGCCGCCGCGAGGAGGGCCGCGACTGGGAGGAGGAGGGCGACGCGGGGTTGAGAAGGGTTCGCCATTTTCGTGAGTCCAAGGGGAGGGAGACGTGGAACGGTGGAAGAGTCTGGAGTCGAGTGGAAAGGAGCGAGCTGCTGCCTATTTTCGGAAGAAGTGGCTGACTTTTAACCAACTTGCGGGTTTCTTGATTTTTCGACAACTCCTGTCATGTGCACAGTGCGGTGTTTAGAGATGCAACTGATCCATTATTATTAGTACCCTCTAGTACATCATTGGCCAAACTTATCCAAGCATTTTAGTCAACTCCGGTTCGATTACATCATTCTAAAATAAATGTTTCATTTTTTTACATAAAAGCATATCTATAAATAAAATGTGTCTAGGCATATTCGTATCTAAATAAAACTACTATAAAACACTTATAGTAGTATTTTCAGAGCTAGTTATGTCCAACGCGGCACGCCAAATGGACTTGGGGACCGTAGCGTGGATTAATGTGAGAAATGAATAGCGACATCTATCTTTTTTGCAAATAACTTCTAAACTATCTAGTGGGTTCACGCATCACTACATCTTCAACCTCCAACCCACATGTCTAGGGGTGAGCTCAGTTGCGTTGCTCAAACATAACAATAGTGTTGGAGGGCCAATCGGAACCGCACCGATGCATGGCGCTTGGGAAGGACCTCCTTGTCGCCGGGTAGGCTGCGGCTTGCCGTGTCGAGCTCTAGGAGCTCGGTCGATAGCCGGGATCCACTGGCGGCGGGACATGGGAATTTTCGACACCAACGGGTGCAGCGGCGATGTCTTCTTTAATGTCTCCACCGTCACGGTCCTTGTCACCCTATTTGCGGTTTTGATGTAATGCAAAAAAAAAAAGTTTAAGTGTCGCACATCCCTCCCATTCTTACCATGTTGCAGACGGTATCGTTGGTGTGCCCTCGGTGTCGTAAAAAGCAAACGTTCTGCCGCTAGTGGCTCCCGGCTATCGGTCGAGCTCCTGGAGCTTGACGCGGCGCAGCCTACCCGGCGATAAGGAGGTCCTTCTCGAGCGACATGCGTTGGCGCATCTTTGCCTGGCCATCCAACGATGTTGGCGGGTGGCAGCGACGCAACCGAACTCTCTCATGCGCGTGTGTGTCGGAGGTTAACACTAGCAGTAAAAGGCCTACCGCTCGCGTGTCAAATTGGCCTACGGCCTGCGACTGGTAACCCGCTAGTGGTATGAGTTACTAGTCATGTGCTTCGGCGACATGCGACTGATAGATACCATACTAGCAGTGGGTCATGTCCTCCTTTCTAACACAATTATTCTTGAATATTTCTCATTGCTTCTCTGTGACCGTGGGATATGCCTTGTGGACCTTGGCGTAATCATCAACCTTATCCACCATTTTTCGTACCCTCTTTTTCAGATTGCTCAAGTCTCTACAGAACTTGCCGAGGGCGTGAGTGTTTACCAGGTTTTTGGTGAGATGTAGGTTATTGTGAGCATCTAGGAATGTGTACCGTTTGTGCAACTTCGAGATAAGGCTGACACGTAATTCTGCATTCTCCTTGATGTTCTTCTCGTTGATCGAAATGGTATCTCGAAGAATACATCCGCATTGGCCGCCATAGATCGCTGCAACTTAGGGTGGCTGTCTGGCTGAATAGCCGCGTGCCGCTACATGGGCCCACCTAATAGCCGCGTGCCGCTGACCCTAGTACGCTGCTAGTATGGCCACACTGGCCGTGTGCTCTCTTTCCGCACGCGACAAAGAAAAGCAACCGCGTGCCAGCCTCTAACAGGTCTGTTGCCAATAAGTTTACCCCTATAACATTTTCCTTACTAATGTGAAGACGAGAAACATAAGAGCAGTGGATAAGGTTCTCTGACTCTTTGGCCCCATTGGGTAGTTGAGGGTTTATTAAGACTCCATTTCTCCCATTAACCCACACTACGGGTGTGTTTGGCAGCCCGTATCAACCCATAATTTCTCATCTCAACAGAGATTTTTGGCCATACCTATGTTTGTTAGCCCGGGTGAACACAGATGAGCTATGCCCACCTCATACAGAAAATGCCCCTCAGCCTGGCCCGGTTGTGAAGCTCAAATCGAGCTTCACAATCCAGCCGAGCTGAGTCCATCCCGCAAACCTCCCCGGGGCCCACCAGCGAACCCCCAGACCACAGCCCGGCCTCGTCATTTTCTCTCGAACCAAAGGAACGAACACGGCGTAGCCCTCCTCAGGCCGTCGCCCGCCACCACGCCTTGGCCGCCCGCCGGACGCCGCCCGCCACCACCCCTGGCCGCCAGCCGCCGGCCGCCGCCACCCCCTCCCCTGGCCTCCCTAGACGCCGCTCGCCGCCCGCTGCTGCTCCCTGGCCGGCGTCAGCCGTCCCTGGACGCCGCCTTCCGCCCCTGGACGCAGCTCCCGCAAGCAAGCCCCACCGCCGACGAGCCACCGCCCCACGGCCCTACTCCTGCAACCGTCGGCGCCCCACGGCCCTCCGACCACCACCGCTGCCGCCCCACAGCCCGCCATGGCCGGCGATCTGCTCCCAGCAAGGCTGAGGACCTGATTGCTTTTTAGTTGTTTTGTTTAAGGTCCTTAGTGCAAGAGTTTGGACCTCTTTGTTATTTCTTAGGTCTTGGGCAAATCTCCACCCATCCGGTTGCCAAACAAAGTATCACTTCGAATTCTCTCAACACATACAAGCTAACAAACACATCATAAAATTCAAAATCAGCTTGTATGGGGTGAGATATCTCAAGTGGGAAAGTAAATCTGAAGTGACACGAGCTACCAAACACACCCTACACACCTGTCGGCACCCCGGAGGTCAGGGCTAGACAAACCCAGATATCACATCTGGCATAAGCCTAACCTAGATCTCTAGGGCCTACAGGGTGAGAATCGGTAACACAACAGTGACTGTACGACTGAAAGCAAATATATTACAACTCTTAGCAGAGTTAAGATCCAAATTTATTACACGCAGAGGTCACTGACCACAATTCAACAAGCAACGGAAAGCAACGGAAAGCAAATTATGTTATCTAGATAACAAGACTGCAAAGGCCTAAGAGGCCATAACATAAGGCGACGTCCCAGCCCATAAGTCTCAGGCTGCCGCCTGAGGAACTCCGAACTACTCGTCGACGTCAAGGTAGAAGCCACCATCAGTTGGAAGAACTTCGTCTGAAACAAAGCATGCAAGGCTGAGTACAGGGACTCAGCAAGACTTAGTACAACCTGTTAGCAAAGCGGGTA
This sequence comes from Lolium rigidum, assembly GCF_022539505.1. NCBI lineage: Eukaryota > Viridiplantae > Streptophyta > Magnoliopsida > Poales > Poaceae > Lolium > Lolium rigidum. The sequence goes on along the minus strand of NC_061512.1, from coordinate 10,206,851 downwards.
TGCGAGGCTTTATGTGGAGCTTATTTTGCGGAAAGCCAGTTTTCCTTTGTAAACAGGAGGGAGCAGAAGCTCGTCTATTCAGACCATTTTAAAAAGGGGTAAGAGAGCGATAACAACTCTAGCTCTAAGATCATTATGTTGAATCCACCGAAACTTCATCATTACCTGAACCTATCACCTAGGATCACCCTCTCGACACCCTGAGAGGGGATCCTTATTCACACATAGATATCAAGTTTTACGATTAGGTTCAAGTTGTCTATGATCACAGAATCCATCACCAAGTCGTCCATAACCGTGGACACGGCTTTTCGAAAAGATTTACCCTGCAGGGGTGTACAACTTTACCCACACGCGCCGACCGACTCTTAGCGCCGTCATGTACACGCTTCCTTGGCGTGCCGGCAGAGGGTGGTCGACCAAAACCTTTCCCTTACTTCGCCTATTCCATGAGTCAAACTAACGGGGAGCTCCGTCATCGTAGGTAGCCATTCTCCGAGGCGGTCCCGGTCATTGTGCGCAGGGGATCCAGTTCAATGCCTCCAACATCCTTCACCCCGGCCACGCCCTGTATGATGCACTTTGAAAACCTTTACCACCTTTTCCCCATGCGTATGACAAATGGAACTCGCAAACTAATTGATTCATGGGTAAGCTAGGTAAGTTCGGGCCAAGGGGTTCCCATGGGCCCCGTGTGGCTGTACGCTCAGTCTTGGTTCCGAAGGCGAGAACTCAGGTCCTAGTATCGGCGAGAACGAGTCAAATCACCACACCCCCATGTGGCGGCCCATCCAAGCCTTTAGCATGTTTATTAATATCATCACCGATCTTACCACGTCATCCTGTCAAACTAGGTTCATTCGTAGCTCGATTCATCAACCGGATGGATCGGACTTCAACAGACTAAGCATGGCTAAGCATAACACATATACGGCTCTAGCGATGCAAACAAGCTCGGACCTAGTTTTGCTGGGAGCGGTGGATCAGGAACTTTGGGCTACAAAGATGGAACATGCACACATAGGATATCTACCACTGCCGATAAAACATATTTGAAGCGAATGCAATATGTAAGAACCAGAATTAAAAGCATTTAGAAACCATATATGAACCAGGTTAGGGCTTGCCTTGTCCCTCGTTGTTCTGATGCTGCTCTTCGGTGGCGTTGATCTCAGGTTCGCGTTCGGTCCCTATCGATGAAGAACCAAAACACCGAAAATGGAAGAGCACAATCAAGACATGGTACAATGCAATGCACATACAATATGATGACATGTCATATTAAAGGGGTTTGGGTACCCTAGGTGCATCGACGGAATTTAAAGGGGTTCGGCATCGAACTCGACATATGAGAGGGGTCAATTTAGGGTTTCTACTAAGGCTCATATTTAATTGGTTCAAAGATGTATGAAACATGGATAAACAACTAGGATTTGTTTTTCTGATCATTTTGATATATAATTTTATATTTTTCTGATTTAAAATGAATTACTTATGAATTTCCAAAGTTTAATTCATTTTAAATCAATTTCTAAAAATTCTACAAAAATAATAAAAGTTGGACCCACATGTCATAATTTTATTATTTCCTAAACATTTCCTAAATTATTAAAATTCTGACCAGGGGACCCACATGTCATAATTATTTCTATTTAAAAAAATACAGAAATGATTATCAGAAAATACAGAAAACAAATATGGCGTCATGCTGACGTCATCATGACGTCAGCCGGCCATGAGCTCGCAATTGAGCTCCGGTGGAGCTCCAATCCACCGATTTGGAGGGTGATTGGAGGAGTGCGGGTGGGGGAAATGCTCTGGGCGACGTGGGCGACCGAATGGTGGCGGCGCCGCCCTCGATTGGTCGCCGGAGCACGGCCACCGGCGACAAGCGGCGGAGGCCGGGGCAGGTGGTGCGTGGCGGTGGGGCTACAGAGGGGGAGAGGGGAAGGCGAGGGCACCGGGAGATTGGCCTACTCACCCTGATGCCGATGGAGGTGACGGCGGGCGCGGGGGAGGCTCGACGGCGACGGGAGCTTCGGCGTAGGCGACGGCCGGTGACGGTGAAGACGTGCTCGATTAGCCCGATTCCTTGCTCCCCCGGATGCGCACGACGACGGAGACGAAGAGGAGGACGAGGCGGTCCCAACGGAGGACTCGCCGGTGCTCGGGGAGGCCGGAATCGATGGGGGCAGGGCGGTGACTATGGCTAGGGTTTCGGCCCTAGCGTGCGAGAGAGGCGCGGGAGAGAGGAAAAGCGGGGCTAGGGTTCCTGGGCGGTGGCGGCGAGCCTTTATAGGTCTCTGGAGGCGGCGGGGATGATCGGGGCCGCCGGCGCATCGAGCGGCCGGGCTGCTGCCAGGCAGCAGCTTGGAGCTGCGGGGAAGAAGACGATTTTGCGGAAAACCCCCGGGTTTTCTCGCCGGGCTGCTTTGGGCTGCGCTCTGCCGAATTGGGCCGAGCCAAAGAGAAGGGAAGGGGGAAAGAAGATGGGTTGCGCCCATGAGAGGGAAGAGAGGGGCTCTCTCCCTATTTTTTTCCTTTTCTTTTTCTAGTTTTTGTTTCTCTTTTCAAATTTCAAATCTATTTTGAATTTTGTTTGAACTCAAATTTTTCCAGAGAACAATAAACACACACATGGGTTTTATTGAAAACAACAAAACCATGTGACTCACTTTATAAAATCTTGAGAGAAATTTGAGACAAATAATTAGAGAAGGATTTGCATAATAGAAAATGGAGATGCAAATTTGGCTCAAATTCAAACTATATGCATGCAATGCTCATGAACACTCAATTATTTAGACATAACAAGGTTGAGATGTTACAACTCTACCCCCCTTACAAGAATCTCGTCCTCGAGATTCCTAGATTTTAGAAAAGAAGGAAGGGTACTCAGATCGTAAACGATCTTCTCGTTCCCAGGTTGCTTCTTGCTCAGAATGATTAGACCACTGAACTTTCAGGAACTTGATGCTCTGACGTCGAGTCTTACGCTCGTCTTCATCAAGGATACGAACAGGATGTTCTCGATAAGTTAGATCCTCTTGGAGGTCAAGAGTCTCGTGATCAACACCACGGATAGGATCTTTGAAGCAACGCTTGAGTTGGGACACATGTAAGACATCATGAACTTCAGGAAAGTTGGGAGGTAACTCCAACTTGTAAGAGACATTACCAACTTGTAAGAGACATTACCACGCTTGGCAAGGACGCGGAAAGGACCAACATAGCGAGGTGCTAGTTTGCCTTTGATACCGAAGCGACGGACACCCTTGAGAGGAGTGACCCGAAGATAAGCTTGATCACCAATTTCATACTTCACTTCTTGATGATGGCGATCATAGTAACTCTTTTGACGTGACTGAGCAGTTTTCGTACGCTCGCGAATGATGCGAACTTGATCTTCCGCTTCACCGATTATATCCGGTCCAAAGAACTTTCTTTCTCCGGTTTTCGGACCGGTTCAAAGGAGTTCTACACCTTCGCCGTACAAAGCTTCAAAAGGTGCCATGCCTAGGCTAGATTGGAAGCCGTTGTTATAGGTGAACTCGGCAAATGGAAGGCACTTTTCCCAATCTTTACCGAAGGATATAACACAGGCCCCGAGCATGTCTTCAAGAATTTGATTCACTCTTTCGGTTTGACCACCGGTTTGAGGATGATAGGTCTGTGCTCGAAGGAAAGACGAGTTCCCATAGCTTGTTGAAAGCTAGACCGTAACTTTGAGGTAAACGGACTCCCACGATCGAGACGATCTTCTTAGGAACACCATGAAGAGTGACTATCCGTGAGATGTACAGATCTGCTAGTTGACTAGCCTTTATGTCTTCTCGGATAGGAAGGAAGTGAGCAACCTTGGATAGACGGTCAATGACTACCCATATAGCATCTCTTCCATTTTTGGTCTTAGGGAGACCAGTAATGAAATCCATGCCAATTTCATCCCATTTCCACTCTGGAGTTGATAGAGGTTGGAGAGTGCCAGCAGGTCTTTGATGTTCAGCTTTTACGCGACGACAAACGTCGCATTCAACAACAAACTTAGCGATCTCTTGTTTCATCCCAGACCACCAGAATCTTTGGCGGAGATCCCGATACATCTTGGTACCACCAGGATGGATGGAGAGGGGTGATTCATGAGCTTCTTTAAGGATTAGCTCTTTGAGATCCGATTTATCCGGCACGACTAGACGCTTACCGAAATAAACGGTACCTTGATCATCGATGGAGAAACATTTAGCAACTCCGCTAGCAATGTTCTTCTTGATCTCGGTAATGCCAGAATCTTGCTTCTGAGCCTTATTGATCTGGTCTTCAAGAGAGGGCTTCACCTCTAGATTTGCAAGGAATCCACTAGGAACAATCTCAAGGTTGAGTTTTGCAAGTTCCTCATAGAGAGAAGGTTGCGCTTGCTTAACCATCAGATTGTTGCAATAGGACTTCCGACTTAGCGCATCAGCAACGACATTGGCTTTGCCGGGTTTATAGTTGAGACCCAAGTCATAATCTTTAATGACTTCCAACCATCTTCTTTGTCTGATATTCAGATCCGGCTGGGTGAAAAGATACTTCAGACTTTGATGATCCGAGTACAACTCGCAATGATTACCATAAAGGTAAGGTCGCCATTGCTTAAGAGCATGGATCACAGCTGCAAGCTCGAGATCATGAGTAGGATAATTGAGCTCATGTGGTTTCAACTGTCGAGAGGCATAGGCCACCACATGGCCATCTTGCATCAACACACATCCGAGCCCTTGGAGAGAGGCATCGCAATAGACAACGAAGTCTTTGCTTGTGTCCGAAGGACGAGCACAGAGCAGTAGTCGCTTGGTTTTCAAAACCGGAAACTCTCTTTAGCCTTTTCGACCATTCGAACTTCTTGTCTTTCTTGAGAAGATCAGTCATTGGCTTGGCAATCTTGGAGAAATTTTCAATGAATCGGCGGTAATAACTCGCCAGACCGAGAAAACTTCGAATCTCCTTAGCTGACTTAGGTGTCTTCCAGTCAAGAACGGATTGAACTTTATCTGGAATGACTGCAACACCTTTTTCAGAGATAACATGACCAAGGAATATGAGCTCTTTTAACCAGAACTCACATTTAGAAAACTTGGCGTAGAGACGGTGTTCACGAAGTTTGGTTAGCACCAGACGAAGATGTTCATCATGTTCATCTTCGGTTTTGGAGTAGATTAGAATATCGTCGATGTAGACCACGACGAACTTGTCGAGATACTCCATGAAAACAGAGTTCATGAGCCGCATAAAAGTGGCAGGAGCATTTGTGAGGCCAAAGGACATGACGAGTGTACTCGTAAAGACCATAACGAGTTGTGAACGCTGTCTTTGGAATGTCCTCCTTCCGGATTTTGATTTGATGGTACCCTGATCTCAAATCCATCTTGGAGAAGACTGTGGCACCAGACAACTGATCAAAAAGATCATTGATGATAGGAATAGGGTATTTGTTCTTGATGGTCACTGCGTTGAGCGGACGGTAATCAACAACCAGCCGCGGAACGTTGGTATCTCTCTTCTTGACAAAGAGGGCAGGGCAACCCCAGGAAGAAGTACTGGGTTGTATGAAGTTCTTCTCTTCCAACTCCTCTAACTGCTTCTTCGGTTCAACCAACTCTTCCGGAGGCATACAATATGGTCTCCGGGAAACAGAAGGCTGTTCCGGAACTAACTCAATGACAAAATCCACACTTCGATCGGGTGGCATGCCAGGTAACTCTTCAGGGAAGACATCTGGAAAGTCACGGACCACCCAGACATCGGAGATTTCTGGTTTAGGCAGGGCTTCAACGGCATACAACTCGGCTTCGGGAGTAAACCTTGCCGACGGAGGTATTGCGGATGGAGCCCAGTATGCAATGCTTTTGCCAGAAAGATCGGTCAGTACAATAGACCTGGCTGAACAATCAATGACAGCCTTATGCTTTACTAGCCAATCCATGCCCAAGATGACATCAATGTCAGTTGACTTGAGGGCAATGAGAGAGGTGGGGAACAATAGATGTCCTATACTGATTATAACCTCACGGGTAATCCAGATGGTTTGCCAACGAGAACCAGGAGTTGTGATCTCTAGAGGGGAGGGCATTGTCTCAAAGGGTATATCATGCTTTCTTGCAAACTCTTGAGATATGAATGTATGCGATGCTCCGTAATCAAACGAACTGTAGCTAGGATTGAGTTTATATAGAGCGTACCCATTAGGACGCTTGGATCCTCTTCAGCCTCATCAGCAGACACATGGGTCAGACGAGCACGACCAGAGGAATATTTGTCATCCTTCTTGGGCTGAGAATAACCACGACCAGCAGGCTTATTGGGGCACTCCTTTGAGTAGTGGCCAGGCTGACCACAAGAGTAGCAAGCACCACTAGGCACAGTACCCATGGCAGGACGATAGCTTGAACCACCAGAGGGTGGCTTAGAGTTATTGCCAGAAGACCTTGGTGCATAGGGAGCACGAGGTACAAGCACTGTAAGGGATCCAGACTCGGCGCTTCTTGTTGTGAGAGGAAGACGCACGAGAATCACCTTCTTCACGCTTCTTGGATTTTTCCATATCCTTCCTTCCGTTCTCCATCAGAAGAGCACGGTTATGCAGGTCTTGGAATGACTGGAAGGTGAAAGGCAGCATCTCATAGCGAAGCTCGGGGTTAAGTCCCTTGCGGAACAGATCTTGCTTGTCAGCATCATCAACCACATCACGGGGTGCATAGCGAGACAAGCTGAGTGAACTCACGTCCATATGTCTCCACATCCAGCCTTCCCCGACCGAAGTCCAGGAATTCCCTCCTTTTGATGTCCATGACAGTCTTGGGGATATAGGCTGCACGGAAAGCCGTGACGAACTCCTCCCGGGTAACATCATGTCCCGGCGCTTGAAGAGCCGGAAAACCTTCCCACCAAGAACCAGCGGCACCTTCTAACCGGTAGGTGGCGAAGTTCACGCGTTCACCTGGTGGAACATGAAGAGCATTGAACTTGCGCTCGATGGTGCGAAGCCAATCATCGGCATCAAGAGGCTCCTTGGGGTGGGTGAAGACAGGAGGCGGTGCACGGATGAAGTCCCCAAGTGTGACACAGCTTGTTGGGACGACGCTCTGTGTTTTGAGCTACACGCTCCAGAAGTTGTTCATTCCTCAGGCGGTTGGTCTCAATGTTGTTAAGAACCTGCGCCATTGTGGGAGGTGGCGGCAGTTCATGTTCAGCATTGTTTTGTCCACGTCGGTTACGACCACGACCACGACCAGCCATCCTGAAGAGAAAGACAAAGATCATGAGAAACAGATTCCTTGGAAAGAACTCAACGAAATGATATCATTCACTGAATGGAAGGAACAAGATTCAGATTAACTGATGTAACTTTAGGAACACTGAGTTAAGCAACCAAGTACGGAGTACTTTTAGAGAAAACAACCCAAACCCGTAGATCCTATATGTTTGGAAATAACAGGGTAGAGGTAAAACCTTTTTCAATCAAAACAAGGTAAGATGACTCAGCATTAGAATGACACCAGATAAGGAGTAAAAAAGAATCCTATTCAGATGCTTTTGCAAATACTTTTAGCTTTCAAATAGTTTTCACAACTACTAGACTCAACATCGACCAGTCGAAAGGGTTTCCTATAGGCAGTCCTGCTCTGATACCAAAACCTGTCGGCACCCCGGAGGTCAGGGCTAGACAAACCCAGATATCACATCTGGCATAAGCCTAACCTAGATCTCTAGGGCCTACAGGGTGAGAATCGGTAACACAACAGTGACTCTACGACTGAAAGCAAATATATTACAACTCTTAGCAGAGTTAAGATCCAAATTTATTACACGCAGAGGTCACTGACCACAATTCAACAAGCAACGGAAAGCAAATTATGTTATCTAGATAACAAGACTGCAAAGGCCTAAGAGGCCATAACATAAGGCGACGTCCCAGCCCATAAGTCTCAGGCTGCCGCCTGAGGAACTCCGAACTACTCGTCGACGTCAAGGTAGAAGCCACCATCAGTTGGAAGAACTTCGTCTGAAACAAAGCATGCAAGGCTGAGTACAGGGACTCAGCAAGACTTAGTACGACCTGTTAGCAAAGCGGGTATGCGAGGCTTTATGTGGAGCTTATTTTGCGGAAAGCCAGTTTTCCTTTGTAAACAGGAGGGAGCGAAGCTCGTCTATTCGGACCATTTTAAAAAGGGGTAAGAGAGCGATAACAACTCTAGCTCTAAGATCATTATGTTGAATCCACCGAAACTTCATCATTACCCGAACCTATCACCTAGGATCACCCTCTCGACACCCTGAGAGGGGATCCTTATTCACACATAGATATCAAGTTTTACGATTAGGTTCAAGTTGTCTATGATCACAGAATCCATCACCAAGTCGTCCATAACCGTGGACACGGCTTTTCGAAAAGATTTACCCTGCAGGGGTGTACAACTTTACCCACACGCGCCGACCGACTCTTAGCGCCGTCATGTACACGCTTCCTTGGCGTGCCGGCAGAGGGTGGTCGACCAAAACCTTTCCCTTACTTCGCCTATTCCATGAGTCAAACTAACTGGGGAGCTCCGTCATCGTAGGTAGCCATTCTCCGAGGCGGTCCCGGTCATTGTGCGTAGGGGATCCAGTTTAATGCCTCCAACATCCTTCACCCCGGCCACGCCCTGTATGATGCACTTTGAAAACCTTTACCACCTTTTCCCCATGCGTATGGCAAATGGAACTCGCAAACTAATTGACTCATGGGTAAGCTAGGTAAGTTCGGGCCAAGGGGTTCCCATGGGCCCCGTGTGGCTGTACGCTCAGTCTTGGTTCCGAAGGCGAGAACTCAGGTCCTAGTATCGGCGAGAACGAGTCAAATCACCACACCCCCATGTGGCGGCCCATCCAAGCCTTTAGCATGTTTATTAATATCATCACTGATCTTACCACGTCATCCTGTCAAACTAGGTTCATTCGTAGCTCTGATTCATCAACCAAATGGATCAGACTTCAACAGCTAAGCATGGCTAAGCATAACACATATACGGCTCTAGCGATGCAAACAAGCTCAGACCTAGTTTTGCTGGGAGCGGTGGATCAGGAACTTTGGGCTACAAAGATGGAACATGCACACATAGGATATCTACCACTGCCGATAAAACATATTTGAAGCGAATGCAATATGTAAGAACCAGAATTAAAAGCATTTCGAAACCATATATGAACCAGGTTAGGGCTTGCCTTGTCCCTCGTTGTTCTGATGCTGCTCTTCGGTGGCGTTGATCTCAGGTTCGCGTTCGGTCCCTATCGATGAAGAACCAAAACACCGGAAATGGAAGAGCACAATCAAGACATGGTACAATGCAATGCACATACAATATGATGACATGTCATATTAAAGGGGTTTGGGTACCCTAGGTGCATCGACGGAATTTAAAGGGGTTCGGCATCGAACTCGACATATGAGAGGGGTCAATTTAGGGTTTCTACTAAGGCTCATATTTAATTGGTTCAAAGATGTATGAAACATGGATAAACAACTAGGATTTGTTTTTCTGATCATTTTGATATATAATTTTTTATTTTTCTGATTTAAAATGAATTACTTATGAATTTCCAAAGTTTAATTCATTTTAAATCAATTTCTAAAAATTCTACAAAAATAATAAAAGTTGGACCCACATGTCATAATTTTATTATTTCCTAAACATTTCCTAAATTATTAAAATTCTGACCAGGGGACCCACATGTCATAATTATTTCTATTTAAAAAAAATACAGAAATGATTATCAGAAAATACAGAAAACAAATATGGCGTCATGCTGACGTCATCATGATGGCAGCCGGCCATGAGCTCGCAATTGAGCTCCGGTGGAGCTCCAATCCACCGATTTGGAGGGTGATTGGAGGAGTGCGGGTGGGGGAAATGCTCTGGGCGACGTGGGCGACCGAATGGTGGCGGCGCCGCCCTCGATTGGTCGCCGGAGCACGGCCACCGGCGACAAGCGGCGGAGGCCGGGGCAGGTGGTGCGTGGCGGTGGGGCTACAGAGGGGGAGAGGGGAAGGCGAGGGCACCGGGAGATTGGCCTGCTCACCCTGATGCCGATGGAGGTGACGGCGGGCGCGGGGGAGGCTCGACGGCGACGGGAGCTTCGGCGTAGGCGACGGCCGGTGACGGTGAAGACGTGCTCGATTAGCCCGATTCCTTGCTCCCCCGGATGCGCGCGACGACGGAGACGAAGAGGAGGACGAGGCGGTCCCAACGGAGGACTCGCCGGAGCTCGGGGAGGCCGGAATCGATGGGGGCAGGGCGGTGACTATGGCTAGGGTTTCGGCCCTAGCGTGCAGAGAGAGGCGCGGGGAGAGAGGAAAAGCGGGGCTAGGGTTCCTGGGCGGCGACGGCGAGCCTTTATAGGTCGCCGGGGGCGGCGGGGATGATCAGGGCCGGCCGGCGCATCGAGCGGCCGGGCTGCTGCCAGGCAGCAGCTTGGAGCTGCGGGGAAGAAGACGATTTTGCAGAAAACCCCCTGGGTTTTCTGCTGGGCTGCTTTGGGCTGCGCTCTGCCGAATTGGGCCGAGCCAAAGAGAAGGGAAGGGGGAAAGAAGATGGGCTGCGCCCATGAGAGGGAAGAGAGGGGCTCTCTCCCTATTTTTTTCCTTTTCTTTTTCTAGTTTTTGTTTCTCTTTTCAAATTTCAAATCTGTTTTGAATTTTGTTTGAACTCAAATTTTTCCAGAGAACAATAAACACACACATGGGTTTTATTGAAAACAACAAAACCATGTGACTCACTTTATAAAATCTTGAGAGAAATTTGAGACAAATAATTAGAGAAGGATTTGCATAATAGAAAATGGAGATGCAAATTTGGCTCAAATTCAAACTATATGCATGCAATGCTCATGAACACTCAATTATTTAGACATAACAAGGTTGAGATGTTACAACACCCCAATCCAATCAACGTGCCACGTCAGCCATAACTAGCTCTGAAAATAGAATCGAAGCGGTATGCTCATCATGGACAATCTACTACAAGTTTAGTGACTAACATGGTCATCGTGGACAAATTGCGTGACCAATGGTGCATATATCTCATGTACGCCTTCCTGCAGCGTGCGAGTGAGTGCTCGGCATTTTTTGAAATAGACCAGCTTCAGCCTCTGTATCAATCGACGCATATGGCCCTTTACTGCATTATTATCAGAAAGTATTACAACTTATTATATTTCATGGATCACTTAAAGTCCCAATATGGACGAGCCACCTAAAAATATCTAGAAGCAAATGATGCATGACTATACTCATGTCAAGCGTCGATGAAACTGCTAGCCACACCGGCTGTAGAAATCGTGTAATGTTGCCAAACGGGTGCAACCGATACCCATGTCCAGGCGCTCCTCTGGTGGCTGGAGAAAAGACTGCATATGGATCCAATGAGTAACCAACGGTGCAGAAATGAGGGAAAACTTATTTTATTAAAAATAATATCATTTCGAACTATCCATATAACTCTTAATAGCGCACACACCATTTCTAATGTGTTCTTTATCTTTCGTTGCTACTCCATTTAAGAAATTTCTGAATAAGTTTGTAATATTAGTTGGAGGTGGTATATTAAACGTGTTAATAGCCCTGCATAGAATTCTTGCAAGGGGGCATGAAAACAAAAGATGTTGAATTGTCTCTTCTTTATCATAGAAACAACATTTAGTAAATCCCTACCAATTTTGTTTAGTGAAGCTAACTTTTGTGAGAATTACCTTTCCTATGAAAAAACCACATAAAATTTCTTATTTTGAGTGGTACCTTAGTTTTCCAAATATTTTTTTAAGGTAAACTGTATGACCATTAAGCAAGTCATGATACATTGATTTAATGGTAAAAAAAGGTTCTAGTGGAAAATCTGCCTTTTCAACTTAGCCATCATAAGTCACATAACCAAATGAAGCCGTCCATCCCATATACTATCAGCTGCTAAAATATATACTTAAGGGAGTTGAAACCATAACAGTTGCAACAGTAACATTCTTATGATTGACAATGTTGTATAAGGTTAGGTATTGATCACTTAGAGGCTTATCTCATATCCATGTATCTTTTCAAAATCTAGTATTCTACTTGTTTCCCACAAGTAAAAAACCTCTCTTAAAGAATTCGTATTTGACATTCATTAAACCTTTCTAAAATAGGGAGTTAGTAGGTTTTGCTGAAACCTGAGAGAGAGATATATACTTTCAGGATAAGGTGTCAAGGCACGGACGGAACTGCCTAGAGGGCGCTGGGGTCAGTGAACCCCACTCCCTAATGAAAATATAAATTCTTCACTAATTAGTATTAACAAGTGTAAAAAATTGTACAGAATCATACCACTGAGATGGAGAGGTTATAACACCAGTGGTAATTTTTTCCAGCTCCGTCCCTGTGTCAATTTGAAACTTTGTGTGCACTCTGTGGTCAGGGTGTCAGCTGTATAAGTCAAATACTGTGGCCGTGGACATTCTGTCAGCAAATGATATTGGCTGATATTTTATAATTTGCTCTGTCTTGTCTAGCTTTTAAGATGAAAAAGGCCTCGCCCCGGTTTCATTGCATGAAACCCCACCGCATCATCTTGTCTAGCTTTCTTTTTTAAAAAAACTTATATTTTAAAGAAGAGATTGTACTATCTTTGTTCATAAATAGATGTTTTAGATTCATTAAAATTTAGATCATCTATTTTGCATCGGATGCTGGAGTATTGCGGTTATGGTTTCGCTCATCGACGTCTCCCAAATTCGTGGATCTGGTGATTGTTGTGTTCTGTTATGTTCGTGTGTACTATAAACGTGGTTGGGCGTTCGTTACTTTTTGTTGGTGTTCTTGTGTTGTTCATACCATTCACCACGCCGGGGGGCTGGTAGTTCTGATCGTGCAACATGTCTACTCCCTCTGATCCTAAAAAGTATAATTGCATTTGACAATCAAACACTTCTATAATCAGAAATTGGTGCCACAGCTGGTGGGTGTGGTGCGCTACCATTTTTGGGGGAAGGAGAACGTTGTGTGGGAGCCTGGGAGGAGATCGTTCTTGTGCGTGCGTTTCGGGAGGTTGGGGAAGGTGGAGTGCGGGTTAAGAAGGGAAAAAACATGAGGTTGTTTTTTGTAAAATTGCCTGCCCGACAGTTTTTTCAGATAGGAGGGATTAATATTTTTCTGTTCTTTGTGAACAATGTCAGCTAGTACCCTTTCTCCTGCAAAATCTTGATGTTTCTCAAGACAGGTCAAACCCACTCGAAGATACCTTCATTCTGGAAGCTTCTTTAGATATGTACTAGTAGTTCATGGACCTTAGGCTTAGTTTGGTAGCATAGTATTTTAAAAACAGAATTGTTCGAATACTAAAGTATTTTATCGTGGTAGTAGATACTTCAGTTTTGACATTTCGCAGAAGCATTGTGAATACTTTCACCTGTTTGGTTACTGCTAATTTCTGAAGCAATGGGCATGATTCTTCCTCCAAGCATCTTTAAGTGTCTCATTTGGTCTACTTTCCAAGCTTCAAAATTACTAAGCATGATTTTCATTTCTTCTAGAAGGTTGGCGTTGTGAGATTTATCCTCATTGTTCTTTAGCGTTGGGCAACTGCCGCATAGTCTGTCATTTTGTTTTTTCTTTATACCATGTTGGAGAGAATATTCAAATGCTGTTTAGCAAGCTAGCATTTTAATAGTCTATGTTGCTTAAGTTTCAGCGATAGGAGCAGCTAGCAGCAGCGGGGTGGAGAAGTTCCTTTTTCTCCCAAATCTCAGTTTTAAAAAAAAAGGTTGGACTTAATTTTTTAATACTGAGAAAATACTACAGTTTTGTGAATACTGAAGTGTTGAAACTGCAATTTTGTGTTGTAGCCAAACACCTCAAAGTATTAAAAACCAAAGTATTTTTGAAAACTATAGTATTTTTAGAATACTTAAAAATACTTTGCTACCAAACTAAGCATTAATCATAAGTACCTGTTCATAAATATGGAATATTCGGCACATTTGGGTAAAATTTTGGGAACAGTCAAATAGGGAAACAACCCTCAAATGTGCATATAATTCTGATAAACGTCAGGGTATTCCCCTGCATAAATCTTAAGATTTGCCTGAATATACTAAGACTGCAAAATGCATGTCCTATCTAGGACCAGAACTACAATCACATTCGGCAAGAAAACAACGCCAGTCAGCCACAAGACCACAAAAGCCAGTCAGGGTCATATCTCTACACGATAAGAAACAATCAGAACGATAAAATTTTACAGCGCAGATTTCACTTGGGGTTTCGGCTGTGAGAACTCCGCTTTGCCTTCTCTATCAGGGGCTTCAGCTGCTGCTTCTCCTCGAGGATCTTAAGGAAATTGAACAAGAAAGGCACGTAGTTGTGCTTCCTTCTAATGTTCTCTGTCCTCCACTTCTTTGACTTCTCTTCCTCCATTATGATCTTCTCGGTCACAGCCTCAATCTGAGCAGCAACCTCTGCGAGTGACCGCTCAACAGATGGCCTTTGGCGATTGGCAGAAGGATCACCCATTTGTGACAAGAGGCTCTCCCTCTTCCTCTGAAGTTCCTTGAGCTCTACGATGTACATATCCTTCCGATTCTTTGTGATAGCCATGACACTGAACCTTATTTCATTCTGAGAGAACTTATCAATATGTTCCTGAATGACAGGCTGCACTATCTTCAGCCACCCCATCTCACCGATACCACCTGGGCATTTTCCCAGGCTAATAGGTCCTTCCTTCAGTCCATCAAGCTCATACAGGACACCATCAACAGGAACATAGCTAATGAAATGGTAGACATCATCATCCTTACTAGATGCTTTCTGTTCCTCGGGCTCTTCTGACCTTGCAAATGAGTTACTGGTCATGCGGATACTTTCACAATTCACTATAGCCAATCCTTTGAGCTCTGGCGGCAAGTCCTTTGCGAAATCCTTCAGCTTTCTGAGGTCATCACTAAGGGTGATGCCAGAAGAGTTCAACAGAACAGAAATGATAGCTTGCGTTGCACATGCACTATTAATTATCTGCGAGTGAAAAATGACTTGGTTATAAAAAAGATGCAGAGTAAACATGGCATAAAACACTCAACGTAACTATGCTCTGACCTGATTGGCAAAGAACAGATTTGGAACTGAATCCTTGATAACAGGACGCTCATCTTTCTCTGGAGGGCGCCATTTGTACAGAATTATAAGCCCATAAATTGGCCTGCATGATAACAATTATTTGACATAGCTAATTCACGAGAACAACATTCATGGTAATGGGTAGTAGCAAGGATAACATACTGAAGATCCTTGAGGGCATCAAGATCAAGTGAGTAGAGTTCATCAACCTGTAAAGGAAGAATAACATGGAATATCATAGAATGCCAGCTTTTAAGGAGGTAAAAAAATCCAAAATTACATAGGAAGAAGCACATTTAGAAACTAGAAACTGATTATGAACTCCCAAAACTAACAAACTTTAGTGCATTGCATGAATATCCTACCAACATTTTCTAAAGAAAAAAAAAGAGTCGTTGCATCACTGTATTTCAAAACATAGTTTTAGTAATTGTGAGACTCGGTATCTAGAAGCCTAAATGTCAACCAGATCATGAACTAAAAGCAAGCTTAAACTTTACCAATTCACTGGAAAAATAGCTAGTTTTATTGTTTTGTTATGGAAGCCTTGAATGCAAAACCTGGGACAGTTATTCTTTTGTATCAATGCATAGAGTGATTACTGCCCCTTAGTGCCTAGCTGACTTATGAAACAAAAAAGTTAACCTGGGCCAGGCGAATACTTACTTGGAGACCCTTCAACTGCATTTGTTGCAACAGCTCGGTAAAAACACCTACATAATATGCAAAGGTTAATAGTTCTATTCTCTTTCCTTGGAAAAAACTAAAGGCCACTGTTTACAGGGGAGTAGTTAGAACAGGTAGCTAACATATAATAAAATGTTTCTGAAGATAAGTGCAGTCTGTTTCATCATTCAAATGACATTTGTTAAGAGAGGAATGAATACACACTTGAGTACCTTAGTACGAGAGAAACTTCCTCTTCACTAAAAATTAGGTTACATAAGTGATGTACATTTTGGATTGCAAATGGCCATTTTATTACTCATATCCACATTAAACTTCAAAGGACAGATTACAGTGCAAGTCTCTAGTAAACAACCCGATGAAACAGCTGGGTACTCCCCTGATGTGAAATAGGTGATGCTGCACACATCTCACTCTTCGATTACTAATGAACACTTTATCCAACAGCTTGACTAAGTAACAACTTACAACACAAGGGTCCAAAAGAAAGCTTAGTAATCTTATTCAAGATGCCACTGACGCCTTACATGACAGTTTCAGGGATATCCTCCACATCTAGTCCAGACGTTCTAGATTCCAGTCAAACTAGGAACAATAAGCAGTTAAGCACCACCGATGGTCATGGTGAAACCGTATCAGTCCAGCGCATACAGAATGTGCAGAGAAAGCTTGCTCAACAAACTAGATAGTCAATTGATCTGCTGTGTTGCTGAATCACAGATAATAAAGTAAAATTTACCAGGATCATTCTCGATTGCCGCCCAAGACATGGCGAGGAGCCCTCTGTGAATCCGCAAAGAATCTCAACGAAGGGGCGGATCTGGACACCAAAAAAATATGGGGGTTAGTTTGGGGTTTAAGTTATCACTTGATGACTAAAAGCGCATATCTCAAAACCCAATTGTCCAAGAGTACTGCGTGGGGACAGTAAGGACGCGGCGGAGACGGCGGTGGCGGCGATGCGGGCGTGAGGACGACGGCGAAGCTCTAGGGCATAGCCGCGGTGGGCTGGAGCTTGGGCAGGTCGGGAGAGGAGAGGCGCGGGATAAAGTGAGACTCGAGGAGCGCCTGAGCTAACCTTAGTCGTCGGCGAGGACCTGCTGGCCCTTCTGGTCGCCGCCGGCGTCGCTGGAAGAGTGGAAGACCTCCTTGGAGATGCAAACGAACAGGAGGGGGAGGTGGACGGGTCGAGGTCGTCGGCGGCGGGGTCGATTAGAACGGCGGGGAGGACGGGAACAGGCGGCGGCGGCTTTGGCGCTGGATGCGGAGACGCGTCGCTGTCGGCGGTGGAGCTACCCTAGCGAGACGAGATAGGGCAGAGCCGCAGAAGAGAGGCCATGGCAGCAGGGTCGCCATGATGGCATTAGATGGTAATTAGTGAGAAGATTGAGGGCAATCTCAACCGGTCCACGGGAAGTTCAGGAAACGGCTCACTCGGAGCTTCTCGCCGGAGACACTGTGGCCGCTCTTCTCTGCAAACGGCTTTAGCGCATGTCTAGCAGGCTTCTCAAAATACTTGTACCCAGTATTATTCCGGTGAGATACGGGGTGAAGGTGAAATGGGCCATCTAGCAGGTCTCGTATTCGGACCGGCCGTATCAGCAGAATACGGGGCCTATCAAACCTACCCCGCTGCCCCCTACAAATAGAGGGTGAAAGTGCGAGTGGGGGTCCAACCCCTCACTCGCAACCCTAGCTCCGCCGTACGTCGCCACCACTCCGGCGAGCAATTCCCACGCGCATGCCGCCGCATTTCCACCGCCGCCGCCATGAGCGCACAGCGTAGGACCAGCCTCTCGCCCGCCGCCGGATCGAAGCGTTCCCGCGAGCCGGCCACGGTGGAGGAGGCGTGGCGCCGCCACTACAAATTCTCCGCCGCTGGGAGTCGGCGTGCAGCATGCAAATACGTCGGATCCGGGTGGATGCCGCCAACGCTCCGGGACTTCGCGGAGGGCGGCCGCTACCACAAGGTCGACCCGCCGTTGAAGCCGATGAGTGGTGGCGATTTCGAGAAGTGGCGGAGCGCGTGGAAGGCCGCGTGGGAGGGGAGCTCCAGCAGAGGAGCGCCGCGAGCCGGCGACGAGGGAGAGGAGGCGGAGTGAAAGATCGAGATGTCGCCTAGAGGGGAGGGTGAATAGGCAATTACAAACTCTTGCGGATTTGTCTTGTAAGAATGCGGAATTAAACTATCGTTTAGTTTACAAGCACAAACCCTAAACTATCAATGGGCATGATCTAACATGATGCCCTTCAACCTTGCACTTGAAGCAAACCAACTTGGCCGGATCCTTGACTTTGTCTTGGCCCTTCTTCGTGTTGCTCTTGCTCTTGGATTTGTTCTTGTTATTGGAGTTGAATCCAAGTCCACTCTTGTCATTGGGGGATTGTTGCACACTTAGCATCTTATCAAGTGCGGATTTCCCTTCATGACGCTTTTCCAAGTCTTTCTTCAAAGAAAGGACTTGGGCTTCAAGTTCTTTAATTTCCTCTACATGGTTAGTGGAAATACAAGTACTAGAGGAAGTAGAAGCTTCATTGTTAGAGCAACGAGGCAAAGCAAGTAATCCAACACAAGGTGTATCACTAGTTTGACTAGATGGACTACTAGGACTAGCACATGGCAAAATAGCATTTTGAGTTGAGGTTGTGCTAATGTCCACATGAGACTCACAAGATACTACTTTAGTGATACTTGTCTCATGAGCTAACTTTAGCCCATCATAGGAAATTAGAAGATCATCATGAGAGCTTGAGAGCTTTTTATGACTTTCTTCCAATACCCTATAATTGCTAGTTAGCAACTCAAGTTGAGCCCTTAGCTCAACATTCTCCTTTAAGGTAGATGCTTCACAAGAATTAGAGTTAGTAGCACAAGCATCAACAATAGTTTTCTCATTTTCATGCATATAGGATTCAATTTTTTGTGTAAGCATAAAATTAGTATGCTTCTCATCTTCTAGCTCATGCTTGAGGAGAGTGAATCTCATTTCCCCATTTTCAACATGGGACTCCAACTCCACTATGGGTTTCCTATATTTATTCAAGGTATCCATAGAGTGTTCGAGATTAGCACGAGCTTCTTTATTACCATGAAGAGAAGCATATACCATTGCCATATTATGCACCAAGGTATTATATTCTTCATCATTATCATCATCATCACTCTCATCGTTAGAGGATGTGTTAGGAGTCAAAGTAGGAGATACCTTTGATCCTTTTGCCATAATGCACATGTGCAAACCGGAGAATGAAGATGAAGATATTCTTGAATCCTCATTTGAAATCGTGTCTTGATCCATAGAGTGTTCGGTTTTCTCTACATTGTTAGTCAACAACCAACTAGAGGAAATAGAAGCATTTTGATTATGGGAACAAGACAAGGTAAGCATATCATCATGAGATCTATGTAAGCAATTTACACATGATATGCAAGGACTATCAACACAAGCATGTGGATTATTTTCAATGCTAGATGTGTTTAAGTCCAAAGAGGAAGCATTGCAATGGGATAGAGATGAAGAATCATCACTATTGAGCACAATATCAACATTGCAATTTTCCTCACCACTCACCATATCATTACCTCGTGTCTTGCTACACGTTGGTGAAGTGGAAGAAGGTGATAACTCATCACGACCGGAGGTGGAAGCAACTTGGAGCTCTTCATGATGTGAAGGGGAAGAGAGCTCCTCGGAGTCACCACCGACCAATTGAGAAGTGGATCCACCAAACATTTCCTTAAGCTTGATCCACATCTCATGAGACGATTTTCGCTTTATATATATCAAGAACCTACGAAAATCGGGTCTCAAGGAGAATAAAAGCTCATTAGATACTAGAGCTTCAAGATGTAAGTTTTTCTCATCCTCTAAAGATAGATTTTGAGGATCCATCGGAGGAGAAAAACCTACATCTAGAAATTGCTCAATGTTTGGACACAAGGTCCGAAGATTGCAAAGCAACCAATTTCGCCACAAAAGATAATTTGTGCCAACAAAGATAATTGTGTCATTGTGCACTATACTAGCCGACATCTTTACTCTCAAGGCGGTGAAGCCTAAAACAAGGAGAGACCTTGCTCTGATACCAATTGAAAGATCGAGATGTCGCCTAGAGGGGGGTGAATAGGCAATTACAAACTCTTGCGGATTTGTCTTGTAAGAATGCGGAATTAAACTATCGTTTAGTTTACAAGCACAAACCCTAAATATGCTAAGCTCAACTAAGTGTAACAATGCAACTAGAGCTAAGCAAGATAGGCACAAGATATATGTAGCACAAGTGATAGCAAGATATATGTACATCAAGCACAATGGCTATCACAAGGAAAGAGAGCTCGGGTATAGAAATAACCGAGGCACGCGGAGACGGGGATGTAATCCCGTGTTCCCTTCCTTTGCAAGAAGGTACGTCACGTTTGGAGGAGTGGAGGTCCCACGAAGGATTCCCCGCGCCACGAAGGCTCACCCTATTCTCCGAACCACACCCACGAAGGATAATGGCCCTTTCCTTATGGTTAGCTTTTCCTCCGCTCCGGAGATGGCAAGCTCCACAACCACTTCACAAGCTCCACGAAGGAGAAGTCCGGGCCTCTTCACAATCTTCTTGAAGAGATCACCGGAGCACCAACCGCCAAGCCAACTAGGAGATTTCCCTCCAAGAGTAACAAGCTCACGGTCTCTCACTCGAACTAATCGTGGTGGAGAGCTCAACACTATGCAATGATGCAAAGCAAGAACACTAGAGGTGTTCAAGTCCTTCACTCTCAAATCCCACCCAAGCAACAAATGCTAAGATGAGATTGGAGAGGAAGAACAATGGGGAAAGTCAACAAAAGACTCCAAGATCTAGATCCCAAGAGTTCCCCTCACTTAGAGGAGAAATGGATTGGTGGAAGTGTAGATCTAGATCTTCTCTCTTAGATCCCTCAAAAATGAGCAAGAATCATGGGGGGAGACAAGAGAGAGAGCAAGTTCTTCAAAGGCAACAATGGAGGTGAGAGAATAAAAGAACTAACTCAGCCCAAGGTGGAAGAAGGGCTATTTATAGCCCAAGAGAAAATATAACCGTTGGGGAAAGGTTGGGCTGAGTCAACCGTCGAGGAGGCCGGTCAACCGGGCCTGGGGCCAGGCCGTCCGGTCCATGGCCCGGTCAGACCGGGCCACAGACCGGACCAGTCGGTCCAAACCGGTCGGTAGGCCAGACCCCGACCGGGGTCACTTTGTGTCGTCCAGGAGGTCATCCGGTTGGCGCCCAGTTGGCGACCGGTCGACCGGACGGCACGCCGAGCCAGCTGGTCTGTAGGCCGGCTGACCGGGCGGCAGACCGGAACCGGCCGGCGCATGGGCCGGTCCGACCGGGTCCCTGACCGGGTGAGCAGGAAAACATGTTATACAAAAATTGTGATAACTTTTGTGTCCGGACCCCGATTGACACGAAACCAATTTTGTGGAGACTCCTCACAGAACATTTTAGATGATTTTTAGAGAGGGAGTCTCCCACCGTCAAGAAACAGTGAAGACGTCCAAACTCGAAAACGCAATAGAAGATGCATGCGGATTCCGTTTTCGATGAACTTGGGCTTGTTGTAAAGCTAGCAACAAGCTCAAGAACCTCACACAGAGAAACACCAAGAAGCAATAGGGATATGCAAAGTATGCAAAGGATTGAGCTCTCTAAGACGATGCGATCAAGTTACCCAACCGAAAGCCCCTCTTGATAGTGCGGCTATCTATCCTATAATCCGGTCTCCCAACAACCACCTTGAGACCGGTAAAAGGAAAACCTAGCAAGGCCATACCTTTGCCTTGCGCATCCCGCTTGATCTTGATGATAGCTCTTCAAGCTCCACTCAAGCCGGAATGCCTCACTTGATCATCGTCGCTTCGTGAAGACTTACAAATGCTCCCCATACACCATGATGGGAAAGCTCTATTGATGCACATCTTCACATGTACATTATCACCAAATGGACGGCAAGCTTCAAGCATGTGATCCACTTGAGATGCTCATCTTGAACTTGCCCGACTTAACCTTGTACCTTCTCATACTCTCATAAGATAGAGCATGGCTAATATTGAGTTCCACATAAGAACTCCATCTTCATTTCTTCTTCTTGATCATATCACATATATGTCTTCAAATCGATGATCTTGATGCCAACACACAAGATGTATCTTTATTTACATGGCATCCATACTTGAATCCAACACATGGAATACAAGTAGAACCTATGGAATATTCCTACATATAAACTCAATGAAAACATTAGTCCATAGGGGTTGTCATTAATTACCAAAACCACACATAGGGGCAATGTACCCTTACACGGAGGAGGGGGAGGACCCCCTCTTACTGGAGGCGGTGGCCGCATCCAAGAAGGACGCCGCCGACAAGGCGCAGGCGGACGCGGAGAAGGTGGCGCGGGCCATCGCCGCCGTCAAGGAGCTGATGTCTCGGGAGGCCGCCGCCACCACTTCGCTCATCATCCTCGACGACTAGGCGCATCCCTAGCATTGTAGAAGTCGCGATCCAGTAGGATCGCGCAATTTTGTATATCCTCATCTATGATCTATGTGAAGAACTATCTATGAATTCTCCCGGGTTTTGCATTTTTAAAAATACGGGGTGAAATAAGGGGTGGGGATACGGGGTCTACTAGCTCGGACGAATTTTTGGCCGGTGGAAAGTAAATACAGGGCCCTCTACTCGCGTTTTACGGGGCAGAAAAATAGGGGGTCTGTTAGAAATGCTCTTAGAGCATCTCCACCACCAAAACGACCCCAAAACACTGCCGGATTTTGTAGGGATTCGTAGCATAAAAAACAAAAAAATTCTACCGCAAGAACGAATAACAAGCCAAGATCTAATCTAGTAGATGGTAGCAACGAGGTGAAGATCAACATACCCTCGAAGATCGCTAAGCGTTAACGAGATAAATCTCGTGGTGTATGTAGTCGATCACTTGCCGCTTTCAAAAGCGCGTAGAAGATCTTGACGGTGCCACAATCGGGCAGCACCTCCGCACTCGGTCACACGTACGGTGTTGATGATGACATCCTTCTCCCCATTCCAGCAGGCAGCGGATGTAGTAGATCCTCCTCGGAATCCCGCCAGCACGACGGCGTGGTGACGGTGGTGGTGGTGGAGATCTCCGGCAGGGCTTCGCCGTAAGCGCTGCGGGAGAAGAAGGAGGAGGGAGTAGCTAGGGTTTGGGAGAGAGGGGGGCTTGGGGCGCCGGCTTGGGTGCCCCTTGGTGGCGCGGCCAAGGTGTAGCCAGCCCTCTCCCTCTCCCTCTCTTTATATAGGTGGAACCCCCAAGGGTTTTCCCAAAATCCGAATAAGAGTCCAACTCAAACCCTTCCATATGGGTGAAACCTAGGGGAAGTGGGACTCCTCCCTTTCCTTCCCCTATGGCCGGCCATGGAGGTGGAGTCCACCATGGACTCCACCTTCCCCTTTGGCTGGCCGGCTAGGGTTGGTGGAGTCCATCCGGGACTCCACCTTCCATGGTGATATCTTCCGGAAGGTTCTAGAACATTCTAGCGCCTTCCATAAATGCACCGGATCATTTCCAAACTTGGAAAGTGACTTCCTATATATGAATCTTATTCTCCGGACCATTCTGGAACTCCTCATGATGTCCTGGATCTCATCCGAGACTTCGAACAACATTCGAACTCCATTCCATATTCCATATCTACTTATAACGACATCAAACCTTAAGTGTGTCACCCTACGGTTCGAGAACTATGCGTACATGATCGAGACTCTCTCCGATCAATAACTAATAGCGGGACGTGGAGATCCATAATAGCTCCCTGATGTCTATGCACGCTTCTATTCCTGTAGACAATGTTGGGCCTCCAAGAGCAGAGGTTTGTAGAACAGCAGCAAGTTTCCCTTAAGTGAATCACCCAAGGTTTATCGAACTCAGGGAGGTAGAGGTCAAAGATATCCCTCTCAAGCAACCCTGCAATTAAGATATAAGAAGTCTCTTGTGTCCCCAACACACCTAATACACTTGTCGATGTATAGGTGCACTAGTTCGGTGAAGAGATAGTGAAATACAAGTAATATGGATGATTATAAGTAGTAATTGCAATCTGAAATAAAAATGGCAGCAAGCGAACATGTAGCAGAACTTGTTGGGAACGGTGTTTCAATGCTTAGAAACAAGGCCTAGGGATCATACTTTCACTAGTGGACACTCTCAACAATGATCACATAATTGAATAAATAAATGCTACTCTCAAACACTCTCTTGTTGGATAACAAACACCATTCATTGTGTAGGGCTGCAAAAGCACACCTCAAGCCGGAGTAAATAAGCTCCACAATGTCATAAAGGAATCACACACGATGCGCACACTATCACCATCACACCGTAGAGAGTAACTCCGGAGTTCATATTAAAGTAACCTCTAGAGTGCATAATAGACAAGAGTAACATCTACATATTCAACTAGATTACAAAACTCATGATCACATAAAGATCACACCATGGGAGAGAGAGATGAACCACATAGCTACCGGTAGAGCCCTCAGCCTCGGGGGAGAACTACTCACTCCTCATCATGGGAGACAGCAACGGCGATGAAGAAGGCGATGGAGATGGATTCCGGGGGCACTTCCCCGTCCCGGCGGCATGCCGGAACAGAGATTCTATCCCCCGAAACTTGTCTTCGCGATGGCGGCGGCTACGGAACTCTTCGTGGAATATGACTTGATATTTTAGGGTTTTCGCATCTAGGAGAATATATAGGCGGAAGGGCGGCCTCGGAGGAGCCAGGGGGCTCCCTCCCCACACCCGGGCGCGGCAGGGGCCTGGCCGCGCCGCCCTATGGGGTGGGCCCCCTGCTGGCCGTCTCCGACTCTTCTTCGATGTTCTGGAACCCTCCGTGGAAAATAGGGCCGTGGGCTTTTGTTTCGTCCAATTCCGAGAATATTTCCTGTGTAGGATTTATGAAAACAAAAACAGCAGAAAACAGGAATTGGCGCTTCGGCATCTTGTTAATAGGTTAGTACCGGAAAATGCATCAAAATGATATAAAGTATGAATAAAACATGTAGGTATTGTCATAAAACTAGCATGGAATATAAGAAATTATAGATATGTTGGAGACGTATCAAGCATCCCCAAGCTTAGTTCCTACTCGCCCTCGAGTAGGTAAACGATAAAAAGAATAATTTCTGAAGTGACATGCTACCAACATGATCTTGATCAATACTATTGTAAAGCATATGAGATGAATGAAGTGACTCAAAGCAATGGTTTATAGTTTACTAACAAATAGATAATGACTAAACAACTGAATCATATGGCAAAAACTTTTCATGAATAGTACTTTCAAGACAAGCATCAAAAAGTCTTGCATAAGAGTTAACTCATAAAACAATAGATTCTTAATAGAAGGTTTTGAAGCAACACAAAGGAAGATTTAAGTTTCAGCAGTTGCTTTCAACTTTCAACATGTATATCTCATGGATAATTGTCAACACAAAGTAATATGATGAGTGCAATAAGCAAGCATGTAAGAATCAATGCACACAGTTGACACAAGTGTTTGCTTCTAAGATAGAAAGAAGTAGGCAAACTGACTCAACATAAAGTAAAAGAAAGGCCCTTCGCATAGGGAAGCAGGGATTACTCATGTGCTAGAGCATTTCAAGTTTTGAAATCATAAAGGGAGCATAAAAATAAAGTTTTGAGAGGTGTTTGTTGTTGTCAACAAATGGTAGTGGGCACTCTAACCCCCTTGTCAAACAGACTTTCAAAGAGCGGCTCCCATGAAGGACGTTATCTCTACCAGCAAGGTAGATCATCCCTCTTCTCTTTTGTTTACACATGTATTTTAGTTTTATTTATAGATGACACTCCTCCCAACCTTTTGCTTTCACAAGCCATGGCTAACCGAATCCCCGGGTGCCTTCCAATAGTTCACATACCATGGAGGAGTTTCATTTGCAAAATTAAGTTGCTTACTGATAAATCAGGGCAAAACATGTGAAGAGAATTATTAATGAAAGTTTTAATTAATTGGGGCTGGGCACCCCGTTGCCAGCTCTTTTTGCAAAATTATTGGATAAGCGGATGTATATGCCACTAGTCCATTGGTGAAAGTATGCCCAACAAGATTGAAAGATAAAACACCACATACTTCCTCATGAGCTATAAAACATGGACACAAATAAGGATTAATAAAGTTCCGAATTGTTTAAAGGTAGCACATGAAGTATTTACTTGGAATGGCAGAAAAATACCACATAGTAGGTAGTTATGGTGGACACAAATGGCATAGGTTTTGGCTCAAGGTTTTGGATGCACGAGAAGCATTCCCTCTCAGTACAAGGCTTTGGCTAGCAAGGTTGTTTGAAGCAAACACAAGTATAAACCGGTACAAGCAAAACTTACATAAGAACATATTGCAAGCATTATAAGACTCTACACTCGTCTTCCTTGTTGCTCAAACACTTTTACCGTAAAATATCTAGACCTTAGAGAGACCAATCATGCAAACCAAATTTCAACAAGCTCTACGGTAGTTCTCCACTAATAGGTTTAAACTACATGATGCAAGAGCTTAAACATGATCTACTTGAGAGCTCAAAACAATTGCGAAGCATCAAATTATTCAAGACAATATACCAACTACCACATGAAGCATTTTCTGTTTCCAACCAAATAGCAAGAAACTCTCAAAACAAATATAAGTGAAATAAGAGAGTACTTTCTATAAAATAACTAATAGCTCTGAACAAGAGATACATGAAAACCAAGAGCTAGAAGCTACACGAAGGCGAAAACCGAATACTCAACAAATATAAGTGAAGAATAGGAGTATTCAAATGAAAAAGCGGGGCGTGTCTCTCTCCCAAACAAGATAGATAGGATCCAATTTATTCAGAGAACTAAGATAACAAAACGAAAATAAAAGCACACAGACGCTCCAAGTAAAGCACATAAGATGTGACGGAATTAAAATATAGTTTTACTAGAGGTGACCTGATAAGTTATTGATGAAGAAGGGGATGCCTTGGGCATCCCCAAGCTTTGATGCTTGAGTCTTCTTGAAATATGGAGGGATGAACCACGGGGGCATCCCCAAGCTGTAGCATCCTACCTTTTAATAAAGGCAAGATACCTGTGTATAGTGCTATTCCCGGGATCACTGATAGCACACACATTACAAAATATAGTAATCATTGCAATAGTATCAAATTACTACATCGTTGATCCAGAGGGTACAATAAAACCTTACAAATTGCATAGTCACATGGACTAGCTCAACAAAATTGTTCAGAATAAACACAGCGGAAATGTAAATCATCAATGAGCCTTCATCATCTTCATGTGCCACAGGCAGACATGTTGGAACGTAGACTCGAGATCCTACCTAGTAATCCTCCTCAGACGAACCTGCACGTTTGAATATGCAGCCCCACGAATGGAGGTCAGTACAATGATGTACTGGCAAATGACACTTATATGTGGCTGTTTTGGGCATGTCTATCTACATGATATTTGGCAAGTGGAGTTTAGGCAAATTTGCATAAAGCCAATTTTATCCTACATTTTATTTCAAAGCAAAAACATTTACAAAACTCTAATTGATGTCATAAACAGTATCATGGTTACATCTCCCATGTACTATCCGACAATTGCTACTCAAATTTTAACTTATTCTGAAAAGGTGATGAGATTCTTCCGTACATACCCTGCCTAGAAAGCTCAAATTGTCCGTAACCGGGGACACAGCTAAGATCTTAGGTTTACTCTCGAGAGGTTGTGCACTTTCACCTTACGACCCACCCTTCCCAAGAGAAGAATGAGACAAGATCTTTCAGAAGAAGGTTTCAACCATATTAGCTAGACTCGTTCCCTTGGCCGTCGCCTCCACCCACTGTCTAACTGACAAGTTGGACCTCACAACTTACTTAATCCCGGCAGAGCCCATAATACCATAAGGCTTCACTGGAAGCTATCTAAAACATGGACGACATAGTAATCTCTTTAATTCTGGGTGGCCATCCACAATTGAAACTCACTGGCTTAAAACCATTAAAGATAATAAACCCCCGCACGATACCCTGGTGAAAACCAGGGGTGCAGTCTAGGGCAACCACTATTCAAATGTGCACTCTCAGGTACCCACCTGCCACTGGTTACTCCAGGGTCGGAGCCCTGAGCAGCCGCCCACCACACAACCAATCCACCCAGGTGATTCATTAAAGTTGTTAATTTTAATTCTCAATACTCACAATCCAAATAAATTCGAAAATCAGCAGTGGCACTTTGTTATTGCTAGGCACACTAAGAATCCTAGCAAGGGTTCAGGGTGACTACACACTACTAGGATTTATAAGCATAGCATAAC
The DNA here is from genome assembly GCF_022539505.1 of Lolium rigidum. Classification (NCBI taxonomy): domain Eukaryota; kingdom Viridiplantae; phylum Streptophyta; class Magnoliopsida; order Poales; family Poaceae; genus Lolium; species Lolium rigidum. The sequence goes on along the minus strand of NC_061512.1, from coordinate 10,178,627 downwards.
TTTCGAAAACAAAATCCTACCATGCATACTAGTTTGAGAAAAACACTAATGCATAACAAAATAGGTAGGAAATTGAATGTCACTTGCCTTTTTGGTAGTCGAAGCGCGTTCACTTCTCTTAATCAAAATACGTGCCTCTCCGTACAAACTACAACATAAACACACCATTCAACAACAACAACATCATAATCAAACAAGACAACAATCCGAAATCGCTCTATGGTACTAAGGTGTGACATGAGGTTTGGCTTGCAGGATATGGCTGTGAGAGTTTGGACGGAAAGTCACATGATTAGAAAGAGATGGATTATCCAAGATATAATTGAAGAGTCTTTATGTTTTCCAAGAGCATGAAAAGAATTTGAAACGGCTCATGTGAATTGAATCACATAAGTGACAAATAGTGCAACAACAATACTATTGAATAAGTGCGACAACAATTACTCAAAATAGTAAGAACTACAAATAGGCTTGGGTATAAACAATAGAATTACTCAATTTACTCATTTGTAAGTTGAATAGTTTTAAGCTAAGTCAAAGGAGTGAATGAAAATGAAAATGAAAATGAATCTAAGGATTAACCTCTTTATGTCAGACTATCAGTATGGCTTTTGTGTCAGTCAGGGGTTTATATTTTGGAAGTACAAGACCTTTTATGTTAGTACTGCCTGTAATGACCATATTAATATCTTTATGGTGATGATACTTTGTGCTTGTGGCCTGTTATGCATGGTTCACTATTGTTCCTATGTTTTCTGGTTTCAATGAATAATCCCTCAAAAATGAAAGTTGATTGGAATGTGCTTTGTTGGAATGTCAGGGGTTTGAATGATAAAGATAAAAGATTACTCGTGTACAACAAAATTGATGAGAGTAACTGTGCCATAATATGTTTACAAGAAACAAAATGTGAAACTTTCGAGCATTCTTTTATCAGGACTTTCTGTCCCAAAAGATTTGACAGATTTGTGTATGTGCCTTCTATTGGTGCATCTGGAGGAATAATTGTCCTTTGGAACAGTAAAGTTTTCATGGGTACACTATTAGAAACAACACACTCTGCTATCAAGATAAAGTTTGCATCTGGCTCATACTGCTGAATCTTGGACTTTGGTCAATGTGTATGGTCCTTGTAGAGGAATTATGAGGGATGAATTTGTGCAATGGTTGCATGATTTGGACATTCCTTTACATGAGAATTGGCTACTTATTGGGGATTTTAATTTCATGAGATCAATTGATAATAGGAATAAACCAGGGGCTGACATGGCAGATATCTTCCTTTTTAATGGCAGATATCTTCCTTTTTAATAGCATTATTAGTCATCCGGGTCTTTTGGAATTACCCCTAAAAGGTAGACGTTTTACCTGGTCTAACATGCAAGCCACACCATTGATGGAACAACTGGACTGGTTTTTCACCACCTGTGAATGGACTTTAAGGTTCCCCAATACCATGGTTTTTCCTTTGTCTAAGTCTACTTCTGACCATACCCCTTGTGTGGTGTCAATTTCTACCTCCATTCCAAAGGCAAAAAATTTCAGATTTGAGAATATTTGGTTGGAGCAACCAGGATTTATGGATGTGGTAAAGAAGGCTTGGGGGCTACCTACACATAAGAACAATGTCTCTTCAGTATTGGCTGCCAAATTTAAAAATCTTAGATATGCTCTCAAGAAATGGGGAAAGAATCTGTCTCATTTGAAATTGCTTATTGAGCAGTGTAACAAAGTCATTTTGTTCTTTGATAATTTGGAAGATTCTAGGGATTTAAGCAGGGAGGAATTTAATTTCAGAAATATTGTGAAGGTACATCTTAAGAAGCTTTTGGGTATACAGTCTGATTATTGGAAGAATAGATGCACCATCAGATGGATCAAATTAGGAGGGGAAATACAAAGTTCTTCCATGCAAAAGCAAACTGAAAGATATAGATATAATGTTATATCGGTGATAAAGGATGAGCAAGGGAATACTATGGTGGAACACAATCGAAGGCAAATGCTTTTTGGACATGTTACAAGAATAGAATGGGAGTCACAAATGAATCTACTACACAAGCGGATATATCACACATTATTACTCCCAGTGGAAGGGTTGGACATTTTGTCCCAAGAGTTTACTACAGAAGAAATTGAGGGAGTAGTAAAGCACATGAAAACTGATAGAGCTCCAGGACCAGATGGTTTTAATGGCCTGTTTGTTAAAAAATGCTGGCCTATCATCAAGGAGGATTTCATTAATTTATGCAAAGATTTTCAGAAGGGTCAAGCTCCTTTGGAGAGTATCAATAGTTCATATATAACTTTGATTCCCAAAAATCTATCCCCAGAAACAGTCAATGACTTTAGGCCAATTTCTCTGACAAATACATGTCTGAAATTTCTCACAAAGCTTGCTGCTAACAGACTCCAACTACAGATTACAAGATGTATACATGAAAACCAATATGGCTTCATAAAGGGCAGAACTATTCAGGACTGTTTGGCTTGGACTTTTGAATACCTATATCAATGTCACAAATCCAAGAGGAATATTATTGTGCTAAAGCTCGATTTTGAAAAGGCTTTTGATACAATTGAGCACAAAGCTATCATAAAGATTATGGAATTAAAGGGTTTTGATCCAACTTTCATTCTTTGGGTATCAGAGATTCTTGCTTCTGGTTCTTCTGCGATTCTGTTAAATGGAGTTCCTGGCAAAACTTTTTTATGTAGAAGAGGTGTAAGACAGGGGGACCCACTATCTCCACTATTATATGTTCTTGGGGGAGATTTACTGCAAAGTTATGTCAATAATGCATATAGGGCAGGAAGATTGAAAGCACCAATTCCAAATAGAGGTAGTAATGATTATCCTATTGTGCAATATGCTGATGATACTATTATCATGTTACCTGCGGAGGCAGATCAGTTGCAAGTTTTGAAAGAGGTTCTTCAGGAATACACAAGTTTCATCGGACTCAAGGTCAATTATCACAAATCTTCACTTGTACCGATTAATATTTCTCGAGAGCAAGCCGAGACTCTTTCAACACAAATACAATGTAAACTCGGCCTCCATGCCATTCCCATACCTTGGTATTCCTATAGGCACAACTAGGCCAACAATAAGAGATCTTTCCCCACTCACTGATAGAATTGAAAGGAGGCTTACTGCATCTGCTTCCTTCTTATCTTATGGTGATAGATTAATTTTGGTTAATTCAGTGTTATCATCAATGCCTATTCATTATCTTAGCACACTGGACATACCAGATGGAGTGGTTGATGTAATTGATAAAGCTAGGAGGAATTGTTTGTGGAGGAAAAGGAAAGATGATGAGAAAGTACATTCATTAGCTTCTTGGGATATGATCTGTAAGCCAAAGAATAAAGGAGGATTGGGTATCATAAATTTGAAGATCCAAAATAAGTGTCTTATGATGAAGCAGTTACATAAATTTTATAATAATGTGGATCTCCCTTGGGTCAAATTAATAAGGAACACATATTATTACAGAGAAGTACCACATGCAGTCACTGTTTGTGGATCTTTTTGGTGGAGAAACATTATGAAATTGTTTGATATATACAGACAAGTGACACATTGCAAACTTGGAAATGGGGAAACAATTCTCTTTTGGTCAGACAATTGGAATGATTGGGTTATTCATGAGAGATTTCCAAGACTCTTTTCGTTTGCCAAGGACAAACTCATCTCAGTTAAAGAGGCTTTACAAACTACTGACCCAGCACAAGCTTTTCATCTTCCTATTTCAAATGCAGCTGCTGCTGAATTAAGAGCACTCCAAGATCTGTTAGCAGGAGTTGGAATACTGAATAATAATGAACAGTGGATTATCACAAAGAACCAAGCTGGAGCTTTTATTCCCAGTCAGGTGTATAGAATGAGCTTCCAGCATATTCCTTCTCATTTTCCTTCACAGTGGATCTGGAAGAGTAAATGTACCTCCAAGCATAAATTCTTTGCATGGCTCATCTTGCATGATAGAATCAACACGAAGGATATGCTGAGAAGAAGGCACTGGCAAGTTACCTCGGATCATACTTGTGTGCTTTGCCATACTGATGCTTTGGAAGATTGGTCCCACTTATTCTTTGAGTGTACCTTTAGCGTCAGAGTGTGGGTATACTTACAAATAAATTGGACGCAGGGATCAGGACCAGAGATGCTAAAGAATACCAAAAAAAGATTTAAGGGCCCCTGTTTTGTGGAGATTATTATTTTGGCTTGCTGGAATATATGGAAGCAGAGGAATAACAAGATCTTTAAGAATATAAGGCCAACATTCAGGAATTGGAAGGAGGGGTTTGTTTCTGATGTTACCCTACTTAAGCATAGGGTAAAGGAAAGTTCTGTGCCCATTTTGTCATCATGGCTTGACAACTTGTTGTAATCTGTTTTGTTTTAGTGGTAGGTGATTTTTTCTTTTCTTTTTGTTTATACTCTTTGTACATAACTTTTGGTTCACAAGTAATAAAAGGCTGTGGGGGGCTCCCCTGCAGTAGTTAGTTTCAAAAAAAAAAAAATAGTGCAACAACAATACTATTGAATAAGTGCGACAACAATTACTCAAAATAGTAAAAACTACACATAGGCTTGGGTATAAACAATAGAATTACTCAATTTACTCATTTGTAAGTTGAATAGTTTTAAGCTAAGTCAAATGAGTGAATGAAAATGAATCTAGATAGACACGATATTGGTTCAAGGTAAAGTGTCTAGTGGCATTGGTGCGGATGGGGTCATAAGTTTCACCTTCACAAAAGAATCATGTTGAGAAGGGATTATAGAAATCGATAATGGATATATACTCAAATTCTCATATTTGAATTTGAATATTTGCAAAGTGATTCAAATATTTTAGACGATGGTACTATTGAATGAAGTACTGTAAAGCAAGGCTTATGCAATTGATATAGTGTGACAACACTTATCAGAGTAGCACAAGGTCACACATAGCATTGGAAATGAACTAATGATATATCAAACTACTCAAGTAACTCATTTGAAAGTTGAATAGTTCGAACTAAGTGGAAGGGTTGAATATGAGATTGTATAGGCATGAATGATATCTGGATTTGGTTCGCGGAGCCTAATGGATAACAAAGGTTCATCACATGTGATATGGGGTGGAGTATCTCCACCCTACTAAAGCAAGGTGAAAATCTAAACTAGGACATGTCACACTTTACTCAAATATCTCAATTATTACTTCAATAATATGGACTAGAATAATGTGTTGTGGAGAGATGTGATAATGGAACATCATAAAGAATTATAACTAGTCCTGGAAGATGGGTATGATCATAAGGATCAAATTGGCTAAACAAACTATGTCGAAGCCAGTCATAGGACTGCACTTTTCGCGAAAATTCATTAGAAGAAGTTATCCGGATGGAAGAACTTTCTACACGAAAGTTGTAGAGAATTCCATTACAAGCGCATGGCCAAAAGAATCTCTCGAAAAAAGTTGGTAGTATTTATTTTATAGACGATGTTGCGGAACAAAGGGGTACCGCGAAGATAAGGTGGGCGAAACTGCCACGCAACATCTCTAACATGATCTACGTGATTTGCTGATTCCGACGGTATAGGGTTTGTCGAAATCCGACGTGTAGAACTCAAGATATGGATTTTACAAAACTAGACCTAAGTGGTTACAGTTCTAATGGTGTACGAAAAGTTGTCCGAACAAGTTGCTCGGATGGAAAAACTTCCTACATAAAAGTTGTAGAGGATCTAATTACAAAGTTAACGGAAAAACCACTATTCTAAACGGAGATGTAGATCTAAGGAAATAAAATTACAAAGTTGCGTACCATAATCTACGTAAAAAGAGCGGAAATAGATTAATTACCGGACGAGGGATGCGTCGAGTTCGTAGCGTTTCCCAAATAGCTTTGTGGATGTTGCGTCGTGTGTGCGTGGCGAGAGAAGCGGCAGCGCTGCAAAGCTGTGCGCTGGGAGAGAGGAGGCGCCGGATGCTGGTGTGATTGAGGGTGAATCCTATACACCGACCAGGTCGGTGTATACGACTCACCGACCACCCCCCCCCCCCCCTCGTTTTTGGGCCGGCCCATTTAGATAGGACTCGCTTGCTTTTCTTCTTCGTTGTCCCGTTTCGACCAGATTCATCCTGCTTCGCCGCTCCGACCATCTTCCTCCTGGTTCGCCGCTCAGATTCGTCCCTTTCCGCAGACCATCTTCCTCCTGCTTCGCCGCTCAGATTCTTCCTCCGCTTCCGCACCCCATCTTCTTCCTCTGGTTCTTCTCCGGCCGCGCGTGGATTTATTCCTCCGTTACTCCCCTGCGCGCGTCTAAGAGTTCTTCGCTGGTCTGATTCATCGTCCCCATCGATGGCGGCGGAAGGTTAGATGCCGATTCCTTGCTAATTCAGCGGTTCGCCTAACTCACGTTGATTTTAGTTGTGGGTGTTGGTATGTTAGTTCTTCGATGATGCTTACCCATGTTTTAGTTCTGTTTAGGGTTTCTTATCCTTCTTCTAGAGTTATGAATCTAGCGGGGGCTTCACTGGATGTGTACTTTTTTCTAGATTTTCCCTAGACTTTTTGCGTGGACAGCTACTGTCCAGTATCTTGCGCCCATGGCAAATCCATTTCTAGTGCACGTGGTAGTTTTCTTAGCATCACCGGTGGTATCTTACGTATAGGTTTGATCTGCTTTGAATTTGGATTTTGCTATGGTTAGGACTAAAATGTATCTAGTTGTTTTCTACTTTTGAAGATGGATTTGTTATGGTTAGGAATAGCATGATGCAGTTTTTTTCTCAGGAATGGCATCTAGAATCAGGACTATTTTATTATGAAATGCTATGGTTAGGAACGACATGGTATAGTTTTATTCATCTTGAAAAATATATAGACCTGGGACACCAACTTCTTTTTGGGGTAGTTTTCGTTACTTGCTAAATTCCAATTTCCATGTTAATTTTAACAGGTTGTCCACACCTCTTACTGTTTGTGCTGAATACGTGTTTGATTTTTTGAAACTAACCTATGATTATTTAGTTTGGTTCATACGAAATCACATGTGCATTTCTCTTCTGTTTTTAGGATTATTCCTTAGATTCAGTTCGCTCAAGTAGTAAGTCATTACGATGCATGGTTCATACAGTAGAGAAACCCATGCGAAAATTACACTTCTCCTTTTTAATCTGAATACAGTCTGCAAAGAACTCAACATTATTGGGAAGGATATTGAAAAGTTCAAGAAACCAAAGTCCCCAAATTACACCTGTAGTGCACTGATGTGAGTTTTCTTCTTCTTACATATTCCCCTGGTCCTTACACATGTATCCATAATGTTTTTTCTTCCAAATCCAGATTTGTTTTAAGTTTCCTGATTCCTGACTCATTTACTTTTATTATTTGTAGGCATGAAAGCGGAATCTACACGATGCTCTATGCGGAAAATTGGCATGGAAAATTTATGAAATCTTTCACCAAAGTACACGTTCACCTATTCTATCAATTTGTCATTTATTATAATAGTTTTTATACATAAACTTATGACGCAAACTTCCTTTTATATAGTTTCCTATATAATTTAGAATAAAAAAGAAATATTTTATATAGTTCGGCAACACATTTCCTAATTAGACACAATCTGTTTTTATACGCACAAGCATTTAGTCTTCTTTTTTTCCAGTATATAGGCAAACTTTTGAATGCATCATTTCCTTCATTTTCTTGGAATTTTCTTGCGTAATATAGGCCCAGTAGGAGTCGGACGTCTTTTTTTATGATCATATGTCAAATTAAATTCAATTATGCTCCTGCAAACTCAGTAACTGAAAGTATGTTTATATGATCTTTTTCTTCTTTTATACTGATCAAGACCAGTAACAATGATTCTTGTTTTGCTCCCTCAGTTCAGTAGCTGAGTTTTCTTTAAATCATTTTATCTGGATAGATTTTTTGCTCACAAAGAATGAGTAGTTCAATAATGCGACTAGCTTCGCTTTTTATAGGCTGAGCTTTTGATTTTGTTGGAACCGGCTTTTCCAAAACTTCAGGGTGTGTGTTCGCACTTGAGCTTTTTCCCAGCATGTTTTATTCTTCTGTAGTCCTGTGTTGGGGAACTATTTAAAATATTTTCTTTTTTTTCTAATTTATATGATTTCTAATCTATTTTCTTTTTTTATCAATTTTTATTCTGCTAAAATACATTTTTTAAATATGAATTTTTGGGACTAACACTTATCTATTTAATGATTTTTTTTGTAGGAAATCGTTCCACAGTTTAAGATGCTGAAAGCATATGACATGTTTTATTGTATTCAGAACAAGGTTGCTAATCAACACTTTGAGAAAACCAGGAAAAGAAAGCGTTAGCGGTTAGTGCTGTCATGAATTCTTTTTTTCAATTATCATATGTTTTGGGTACAAAGTAATTCCTGAAAAGGATTAAATACGATTTTTGAACGGAAGTGTATAAACTATGAAGAGGTTGAACGGAACAATATTTCGCTGATGCATAATACAGTATTGTTTTGGGATTCTTTGCTGGATGTTTTATGGTTTTGATTTTCATGTGGCCAAAGAATATTTTCTCGTTATAGGAAAGTCCTTGTGAAAATCATCCTGAACAAGAAAATTTTATTGCTCCCCTGCTAAAGAATCAAGAATCATTCCGCTAGTTCCCAGCTGTTTCATTCTCCACACTTCTAGATGAAAGGTGGCATGCATGCCCCACATAGTAGGAACTGTTGATGCAAACTTGGCCCTCCTCATGCCTGACAAAGATAATCAGCACTATGAAACAGATATTGAATTGTAGCTCACTTTGCTGTCTTTAATCCACTCATTTATTATTATACGAGAACTAAATATGTGATATTCAGTTGTCAGGCACATCATGGCAACTATCTAGTTGAATCCATTCGTTGAAATGCGGGGACGGATAACTCTCCATTTTATAGATACATGTTATTTTATAGCACGCATGGTCAAACTACAAAGGTTGGCCTCTAATACACACAACACTACATCACTATTCAGATTTGTCACATCAAGGAGGTAAAAATATGTATCTTGAAAACGTTTCGGGACAACTAACTGGTCCAGATCAATATGTACATCCTCTGTATTTTATAGCACGCATGGTCAGAGCAATAACGATGGGTTGTCAACGACAAACAGACCACACTAAAATAGATGCCATGTTTATTTTTTAACACAACAGTAGACTGTTTTTCATTTTTTTTATGCATCGTATGTTTGGATACAATGGAATACTTTTTTCTGATTTTTTTTTACTTAATGATGAATGCAGGGGCAGCGCCAGTCTACTGGGGATGGTCTTCAAATGAAAGTCTATGCAATATCTATTGAGGGGGCCATGTCCAGTGATGACATTTCATCCGTTCATAGGTTGTATTTTTGTTGAAGGTAGAAACAATTCATACCAACAATCCGTTCATGGTTGAATTTTTGTTCAAGGTAGGAAATCGTTCATGCCAAGAATCCGTTCATGGTTGAATCTTTGTTAAAGGTAGAAAACCTTTCATGCCAAGAAACCGTTCATGCCAACATACCGTTAATGTTTTAATTTTACTCTTTGAATTGGTTTCTGAGGAATGCACTATTTAAACTTTGAACAAATAATACTCCTACTAGCATAGTTTTCTCACTGAATTGGTTTCTGATATGCAGTAGCATAGTTTCTCAAATGCCTCTGAAAACATAGAATAATTTGCTTCAATTTTTATGTTCATGGTTGAATTTTTGTTCAAGGAAGGAATTTGTTCATGATTATAGTCCCTTCATTCAATTATTTTTATATGTTCAAGGTAGGAAACCGTTAATGCTAAGAATCCGTTCAAGCAAAGAATCCGTTCATGCTTTTTATTTTTCTGTTCAACTCGACAAAACCGTTCATACCAACAATCCGTTCATGGTTGTATTTTTGTTCAAGGAATGAAACCGTTAATGCCAAGAATCCGTTCATGTAACAATCCGTTCATGCTTTTTTTTATTCAAGGTAGGAAATCGTTCATGCCAAGAATCTTTCATGGTTGAATCTTTGTTAAAGGTAGGAAACCGTTCGTGTCAAGAAACCGTTCATGCAAAGAAACCGTTCATGATTTAATTTTATTGTACAAGGTAGGAAACCGTTAATGCCAAAAATCCGCTCATGCCAAGAATCCGCTCATGCCTTTTATTTTTATGTTCAATCGACGAAACCGTTCATACCAACAATCCGTTCATGGTTGTATTTTTGTTCAAGCAATGAAACCGTTAATACCAAGAATCCGTTCATTCGAAGAATCCGTTCATTTTTTTTTTTTATGTTCAAGCTATGAAACCGTTCATACCAACAATCCTTTTATGGTTGTATTTTTGTTCAAGGAATGAAACCGTTAATGCCAAGAATCCGTTCATTCGAAGAATCCGTTCATGTTTTTTTTATGTTCAAGCTATGAAACCGTTCATACCAACAATCCGTTTTATGGTTGTATTTTTGTTCAAGGAAGGAAACCGTTAATGCCAAGAATCCGTTCATGCCACGAATTCGTTATTGCCACGAATCCGTTCATGCTTTTTATTTTTATGTTCAAGCTACGAAACCGTTCATACAAACAATCCGTTCATGGGTTGTATTTTTGTTCAAGGTAGAAACAATTCATACCAACAATCCGTTCATGGTTGAATTTTTGTTCAAGGTAGGAAATCGTTCATGCCAAGAATCCGTTCATGGTTGAATCTTTGTTAAAGGTAGAAAACCTTTCATGCCAAGAAACCGTTCATGCCAAGAAACCGTTAATGTTTTAATTTTACTCTTTGAATTGGTTTCTGAGAAATGCACTATTTAAACTTTGAACAAATAATACTCCTACTAGAATAGTTTTCTCACTGAATTGGTTTCTGATATGCAGTAGCATAGTTTCTCAAATGCCTCTGAAAACATAGAATAATTTGTTTCAATTTTTATGTTCATGGTTGAATTTTTGTTCAAGGAAGGAATTTTTTCATGATTATAGTCCCTTCATTCAATTATTTTTATATGTTCAAGGTAGGAAACCGTTAATGCTAAGAATCCGTTCAAGCAAAGAATCCGTTCATGCTTTTTTTTTATGTTCAAGTGACAAAACCGTTCATACCAACAATCCGTTCATGGTTGTATTTTTTTTTTCAAGGTAGGAAACGGTTCATGCCAAGAATCCGTTCGTTTAACAATCCGTTCATTCTTTTTTTTTTATTCAAGGTAGGAAATCGTTCATGCCAAGAATCTTTTTCATGGTTGAATCTTTGTTAAAGGTAGGAAACCGTTCGTGTCAAGAAACCGTTCATGCAAAGAAACCGTTCATGATTTAATTTTAATTTTATTGTACAATTTCTGGTGCCAAGAAACCAGAGAACGTTGGCTTTATCTATGAATACAGGCGGTTGGATTCACCCCTGTGTAATGGATTGCTATGGCATGTTAACTTCTACCGAGCAAATTCATCGTAGAAAAGAAGGAAAATTTGGTGACAAAGATATTCTCATGCATGTCGTCATAAAAGAAGTCACGGTTTGTATAATCTTTTACCAAATCATATTTTCCACACGACATTTTTACCCTCTTTTTTTTTTACTGGATGATCTCAACAGAAGCTATTAGCGTGTTTTCCAATTTAATTTCCATTCATTTATCCTTTTTGACTTCGCACAGAAATTACTGATGGACCCCAATTTGGATTGTTCTAATCCAGAATATAAAAGGATTTTCTCACTACATTATGTTGGATACAGATTGGAAAACGCAGGGCTGGTATATTTCTTTTTTATCATTCAGCTTTGTCACCCTCAATATATATTTCACAGAATCGCTCTTTCAATTTCGTAATAAAATATTAATTATTTTTTTTCACATCAACTATATGTAGGTACACATTCCATGTCCAATTGGAAAAGAGTGGATACTTATTGTCGCAAACTTCATTGATAAATCATTTGATGTGTTAAATCCTGATTCCTCAGTAGGAAAGTTCTCCACAGTAGTTAACACTGTGATATTCAATTTCAAACAACTATTTGTCAAATGTTATCCTGGTTGCTTCAAGTTCAACATACATGATTTTAGTGTTAAGTATGTTCATGTGCCAAAGCAAAACTTTAGGTGAATACAGTCCCTTCTGTTTTTATTCAAAACTTTTAATATTGTTTTATACATAAGCTTACCATGGCATTGCCATTTTTTTCGTTTTTGGAGCACGGGTATGATTCTGGAATTTTTGTGATCCAATATATGAGATGCTACAATGGAGTTGAAGTACAACAATTCTCAAATGTAACTTATTCTGTCCATTATAATTTTGTACTTTCTCGCTCCTAAAAAAACAATAGTAAATCTGGAATTCTTTTTTTTGGTTTTCAATAAAAGGTTGACTTGCAAGCAATTCGTGAAAAAGTCTCATGCCAGCTAGTGATAAACAAATTTAATGAGAAACAGGTGCCAATAGCACGAGAATTCATTTCAAAGCATGTAAGTATAGATATTTTTTAGTAATATATCAATTTCTGTGCACTGACCATATAGAATCCAACAGCACGAGATTTCATTTTTTATGTAAAGTGTGTTCATTCTTTTTCACAGGCTCCACATCTTCTTCATTGATTAAGTTAGCAATTTATTTTCAAGGAGACAGATGATGTATTGACATTGTAAGTGCCTTCAAGTTACTATTTTTCTGTCTGAATTGGTATCTCATATTCATTAAATCCAACTATGTTTCTTCTTCTCTGGAACGCGTCGTGCACATGATCTATCGCTTAGCGTTCAGTCCATAGAATACAACGCATAGTCCCCATTTTTCTACATCCGTTGTTTTGCTGCTTCGAAGAATAAATGTGTAGCTCTGTTTCGAGATCCCACTATGTTTTCTTTTTCTATCAATCATTTTTGGATGCCGATAACTATAACACTGTTTCCAGCTTAAGCAGCTTCATACATTTAGTAATCCGCCCTCCAGTTTGACTGACAATGACAAACGTTTTGTTAATGCTTCAGTTTTTCATGTTCTGTACTACATAGTAGACTTGCTTCAGGTTTATCAAACATTTTACGATCAGGAATTTCCTAACTTTTTTGTAATATCTTATTTAAATGTAGCTTTCCAGAGAAGCATGCAGATGATCATCTTTGTCAAGTTACAAGCACTGATATGTTCCTTTGCGAGAGGTTCTCACCATTTGAGTTTTCATATATATCAGATGAACAAATTTTGACATCACGAGACAGTTTTCCCTTGTAATAAACATATTTTTCCATACATCTTTGTCTTATGTAGCTTATTTATCTTATGTATACTTGGCATTTCAAGTAGACAGATTTTCCATGTACCTGTAACTTTTTTTCATGTTTGTGATTGCTGAATTTACAAGTTACCTTGATCTAATAACGCTTCTTACTTTTGATCTTTTTCAGTTTGTTTGAATATACTCATGTATGATATTTTTAAAAGAAAATAAAAAACATATGGAAAGAATCACTTTTTAAAAAAATTTAAAATATGAAAAGAAACAGTAACCTGAAAGAATAAGTATTTGACGAAACGGGAATCTATTTCTTTTTTTTTCGTTTAATTCCGATTTCGTACATTTTTTTTACAAAAGATCTACGAACTGAAGAAAATTAAGGTGGGTAGAATCGAACTCGTGACTGTCTAGTTCGTCACCGAAATACGAACTGAAAAAATCGGGAACTGAGAATCGAACTCGTGACAGTCTATTTCGTCCGGGAACTGAGGACAGCCAGCCGGAATCGTGGGCCGGCCCAACAACGGACGGGGGGTGGTCGGTGCGTCGCTAGGCACCGACCAGGTCGGTGTAAAGCACCTCCCGTGATTGAGGCTGCCTTTGGGGTCCTTTTTATAGGCTGTAGTGGGACTAAAAGAAAGGGAAAAGGAAAAAAAAAAGGCAGATGCGCTACGCGCGTGGCTGCGCCGGGCCGTGGCATGCTGAGGAGTTGAGATGGGCTGGTGACGTGGGTGTGTTGGGCCAGGGTGCGGCCAAGGAAAAAAATGCTGGGGCAAGGGAGGCCGGGTGGGCTGGGGGCGTTGGGCCGAGCGGGCGCTGGGTCGTCATGCTGGGCCGGTCGGCTCGGCTGGCCGGCCCGATTCTGGTTTTTATTATACTGAAATTGGAAATACATTTTGGGGCTTCAAATAAAATCGAAAAAAATGCAAATAAGGTACCGTTGGATTCGTTATGAAAAATACTTCAATATGAGACTAAACTTGGGACAAGTTATAAACTTTATAAAAACAAAATTTGACATATATGTCTATGTGGCTATAGTGCCTTTTGGGGTTTAAGGTTTTCTCAAAAATAAAATATTTTATAAATTTCAAAACCTCCGAAAAAAATAGAGTATTGATTATAAAATATTTTGAAACTATGGTTTACGAAAACTCCATTTTGCAAAACCCTTTTAATATCCCTTTGTGAAATTAAAATGATTATTATATACATTTGATCTATATGTTTGATTTTGAAAATACTTGAAACCAAAAGTATTTAGAAACCAATAGTTTGAAAATACGTTTTAAAAACTCCAAAAAGTTTTAATTCTTTGTGGATTTTCAATCAAGTTCAAACAATCAAGCATTAAATTCATTTTTATTTTACATTTCGAAATCTGGAAAATTCCGGGATGTGAGAGACTACCACCCTTAAAAGAAATCTCGTCCTCGAGATTTGAGAAAGGTTAGAAAGTTTTGGGTTCCAGATAGGCATGGGTGCTACCACCCTTAAAAGAAAAACTGACTAGATGGCCTCTCGTAATTTTTGGTGGCTTACAGAAGTAATTTCTTTGTGCATTTATCCGCGTAGTGACCCTTGTTGCCACATTTGAAACATGTGATGTGGCTGAGGTCTCTCATACGTTTCTTCGTGCTTCCATTTTTTACTCTCTGCTCCTCTGCTTTGTTCTTTTTCTTCTTTTCTAGGCACTTTGATGCATAATGCCCTGGTTCTTTGCAATAGTAACACAACAAGTGTCTAATTTCCTTCTCCTTAGAGTGGTGGTGATTTTTCTTCCTTTTGGGTCTCTCCAAGGCTAAGAGATCTTCTAGTTCCTGGTCTTCATATTCCACCTTAAATGTGGGGAACCTTTCTCGCTTTCTAGAGCAGTTCTTTGATAAATGTTCTTCTCCCCACATGTATAACAACACTTGGTGGTGACAAGTGTGTGCCGCTTCCCGGGGCTTGATTTCAACTTCTTCCTTCATCTTGGACCTACGTTCATGGATATTTCTCATAGACTGACACATTCCATCCCCGACTTGTACACTCATTTCTTGCACTATGGGGTAGAGGTGGCATTGAGCGGGGACATGATTGACTCCTCACATAGGAAACACGTAATCTGATAGGTGTGGCATTCTTTGGTTGGATGGCTTCCATCGCAGCTTAGGGCACTCGGTTCCGATGTTCACCACGTGAATGCCCTAGGTCTCCACATAGTTTGCATGCTCGTGGTCTCGTTTACATCATCCTCTTTGTTGTTATAGTTGGTCATGCCATGGGCCATCATCTGCAACATTTCAGATTGGGACTCCAACAATTGCAGCATTTCTGGCGGTAAATCATTATTTGTGTGGCTGTTGACTAGGCTTTGGGTCATCTCGTCGAACCAACTGAGCTTGTCCCATCAACTCTGGTAATGTGGGTGGCATCTTAGGGTCGTTGTTGTCATTGTAGTTGTGAGCACGATGTAGAGGCATCTGTTTGGGTTTGGACACGGTAAGATGCAAATACAAAGAGACCTAAGATAAAACACTACCCTTAAACTAGTGGTTGGATCTTCAAACTAAACGTAGCCCTACGCTTGGCAGCACTTGCCTACTATAAGGGTATAATATTTATCCACCCTGGGGTTTAGGCTTATTTGCCGATATCTCTTTTGTATGTATGTCTCTCTAGATTCGCAAAGTCAATATTACGAAAGCGAATAATAAGAGTAGTAGGAATGGTGATCAATCCATCCTCGCACCCAAATCATTACTCCGTATTTGATTTATTGAATCTCGTATTCTAACACTTGGTCAACCTCACAATTTTTACATAAACTTTCATGGAATAATTGAATCAATGTTTCAATCCCCATTATTGAATTGTTTAGAAAACACTTCTATCGATCCTTAACTAGGATTTTGCGTATCTCACATCCTATGCTTCTTCATCTGATAGGAAACATCTAGGTTGATTTCACTACTATTTTCTTCAGGGCAAGTTGCCGAGAAAACATTCTCTGGGTTGGGTATAGACGAGAATAGATGGAGAGATCTAAAGAAGATTTCCTACCCAAACGCATCAGATCAAGGCAATTCGGCAAACAACAATCATCTAACAAGCATCAAGCAACATGGTTCAAACAAAATAGTATGATCACACCTCAATTTGGTAAGATCAGTACTTTTTTTATGCCAGTGTTGTTTAAATAATAAGAGAACTAATGGTGGTCTAGTCTATTTCTATATTGGATGCATCAAATTTCTATTCTACTCCTTCGGTGTATCTTCGGGTGTTGTGCGGTACCGCATCGAAGTTTTCCTTCAAGTCCTTCATTTGTCTCCCATGCAACACTTCTAGCAAAGTCGAAGAATGTCACATGAAGCGACGAGTCCCTCACTTCAGGCACAAGGTCATCATCTCTACTTCCTTGATGCTTTTCATGAAGTGGGTGATACGTCTCAAACGTATCTATAATTTCTTATGTTCCATGCTACTTTTATGATGATACTCACATGTTTTATACACATTATATGTCATTATTATGCATTTTCCGGCACTAACCTATTGACGAGATGCCGAAGAGCCGATTGTCTGTTTTCTGCTGTTTTTGGTTTCGAAATCCTACAAAGGAAATATTCTCGGAATTGGACGAAATCAACGCCCAGGGTCTTATTTTTCCACGAAGCTTCCAGAAGACCGAAAGGGAAACGAAGTGGGGCGACGAGGCGCCGCCACGCTAGGGCCGCGCGGCCAAGGGTGGGGTCGCGCCTCCCTGTTGTGTGGGGCCCTCGTGCCGCCCCTAAACCTACCCTTCCGCCTACTTAAAGCCTTCGTCGCGAAAACCCCAGTACCGAGAGCCACGATACGGAAAACCTTCCAGAGACGCCGCCGCCGACAATCCCATCTCGGGGGATTCAGGAGATCGCCTCCGGCACCCTGTCGGAGAGGGGAATCATCTCCCGGAGGTCTCTTCATCGCCATGATCGCCTCCGGATCGATGTGTGAGTAGTTCACCCCTGGACTATGGGTCCATAGAAGTAGCTAGATGGTTGTCTTCTCCTCATTGTGTTATCATGTTAGATCTTGTGAGTTGCCTATCATGATCAAGATCATCTATTTCTAATGCTACATGTTGTGTTTGTTGGGATCCGATGAATATTGAATACTATGTCAAGTTGATTATCAATCTATCATATATGTTGTTTATGTTCTTGCATGCTCTCCATTGCTAGTAGAGGCTCTGGCCAAGTTGATACTTGTGACTCCAAGAGGGAGTATTTATGCTCGATAGTGGGTTCATGCCTCCATTGAATCTGGGACAATGACAGAAAGTTCTAAGGTTGTGGATGTGTTGTTGCCTCTAGGGATAAAACATCAATGCTTTGTCTAAGGATATTTGTGTTGATTACATTACGCACCATATTTAATGCAATTGTTTGTTGTTTGCAACTTAATATTGGAAGGGGTTCGGATGATAACCTGAAGGTGGACTTTTTAGGCATAGATGCATGCTGGATAGCGGTCTATGTACTTTGTCGTAATGCCCTGATTAAATCTCATAGTACTCATCATGATATAAGTATGTGCATTGTTATGCCTTCTTTATTTGTCAATTGCCCAACTGTAATTTGTTCACCCAACATGCTATTTCTTATCGGAGAGACACCACTAGTGAACTGTGGACCCCGGTCCATTCTTTACATCCGAAATACAATCTACTGCAATACTTGTTCTTTACTGTTCTTCGCAAACAAACATCATCTCCCACACTATACATCTAATCCTTTGTTTACAGCAAGCCGGTGAGATTGACAACCTCACTCGTTACGTTGGGGCAAAGTACTTTGATTGTGTTGTGCGGGTTCCACGTTGGCGCCGGAATCCCCGGTGTTGCGCCGCACTATACTCCGCCACCAACAACCTTCATGTGTTCCTTGACTCCTACTCGGTTCGATAACCTTGGTTTCTTACTGAGGGAAAACTTGTCGCTGTACACATCACACCTTCCTCTTGGGGTTCCCAACGGACGTGTGTCTTACACGCCATCAAGACAGTTCTCTGGCGCCGTTGCCGGGGAGATCAAGACACGCTGCAAGGGGCGTCTCCCACATCCAATCTCTTTACTTTGTTTTTGTCTTGCTTTGTTTTATTTTATTTACTGCTTTGTTTGCTCTTATATCAAAAACACAAAAAAATTAGTTGCTAGTTTTACTTTATTTACTGTCTTGTTCTCCATATTGAAAACACACAAAAAATTAGTTACTTGCATTTACTTTATTTAGTTTGCTTTATTTACTACTGCTAAAATGGGTACTGTTGAGAATACTAAGTTGTGTGACTTCACTAGCACAAATAATAATGATTTCTTATGCACACCTATTGCTCCACCTGCTACTACAGCAGAATTCTTTGAAATTAAACTCTGCTTTACTAAATCTTGTTATGAGAGAGCAATTTTCTGGTGTTAGTTCGATGATGTCTGCTGCCCATCTTAATAATTTTGTTGAACTATGTGAAATGCAAAAGTATAAGGATGTAGATGGTGACATTATAAAATTAAAATTGTTTCCTTTCTCCTTAAGAGGAAGAGCTAAAGATTGGTTGCTATCTTTGCCTACAAATAGTATTGATTCATGGACTAAATGTAAGGATGCTTTTATTGGTAGATATTATCCTCCCGCTAAAATTATATCTTTGAGAAGTATCATAATGAATTTTAAGCAATTAGATAATGAACATGTTGCTCAAGCATGGGAGAGAATGAAATCTTTGGTAAAGAATTGCCCTACCCATGGACTGACTACTTGGATGATCATCCAAACCTTTTATGCAGGACTGAATTTTTCTTCACGGAACCTATTGGATTCAGCTGCTGGAGGTACCTTTATGTCCATCACTCTGGGGGCGGCAACAAAGCTTCTTGATGATATGATGGTAAATTACTCTGAATGGCACACGGAAAGAGCTCCACAAGGTAAGAAGGTAAATTCTGTTGAAGAAACCTCCTCCTTGAGTGATAAGATTGATGCTATTATGTCTATGCTTGTGAATGGTAGATCTAATGTTGATCCTAATAATGTTCCTTTAGCTTCATTGGTTGCCCAAGAAGAACATGTTGATGTGAACTTCATTAAAAATAATAATTTCAACAACAATGCTTATAGGAATAATTCTGGTAACAACTATAGGCCATATCCTTCTGCTAATGGTAATGGTTATGGTAATTCTTATGGGAATTCTTACAACAATAATAGGAGTGTACCCCCTGGTCTTGAAGCCATGCTTAAAGAATTTATTAGTACACAAACTGCTTTTAACAAATCTGTTGAAGAAAAGCTTGATAAAATTGATATTCTTGCTTCTAAGGTTGATAGACTTGCCTCTGATGTTGATCTTTTAAAATTGAAAGTTATGCCTAATAAGGATAATGATAATAAAATTGTTACTACAACAAACGCCATCCAAGTTCGAATTAATGAAAATATTAGATTGATGGCTGAATTGCATGCTAGGTGGGAAAGAGAAGAAAACGAAAAACTAGCTAAAGAGAATAATGTAGCTAAAGTTTGGACTATTACCACCACTAGTAATGATAATGCTTCACATGTTGCTACACCTCCTACTATCAATGGTAAAATAATTGGTGTTGTCAATGTTTCTACTCCTAGTGCAAAGCGTTCAAAATTGCCTGAAACAACTAAAACTGCTGAAACTGCTTGTGATAAAACTGCTGAATTTTTTTAAAATGTTGGGGACAATGATTCCATTGCTGTAGATCATAATTATTTAGACTTCGATGATTGTCAAATCTCTGAAGTTATAAAGTTCTTACAAAAACTTGCTAAAAGTCTCAATGCTAGTGCTATAAATTTGGCCTTTACAAAACATATTACAAATGCTCTCATAAAAGCTAGAGAAGAGAAACTAAAACTTGAAACCTCTATTCCTAGGAAGTTAGAAGACGGTTGGGAGCCTATCATTAAGATGAGGGTCAATGATTTTGATTGTAATGCTTTATGTGATCTTGGTGCAAGTATTTCGTTATGCCTAAGAAAATCTATGATATGCTTGACTTGCCACCATTGAAAAATTGTTATTTGGATGTTAATCTTGCTGATAATGCTATAAAGAAACCTTTGGGGAGGATTGATAATGTTCGCATTATGGTTAACAATAACCTTGTCCCCGTTGATTTTGTTGTCTTGGATATTGAATGCAATGCATCTTGTCCCATTATATTGGGAAGACCTTTTCTTCGAACTCGTTGGTGCTACCATTGATATGAAGGAAGGTAATATTAAATATCAATTTCCTCTTAAGAATGGTATGGAACAATTCCCTAGAAAGAGAATGAAGTTACCTTATGATTCTATTATTAGAACAAATTATGATGTTGATGCTTCGTCTCTCGATAATACTTGATTCACACTTTCTGCGCCTAGCTGAAAGGCGTTAAAGAAAGCGCTTATGGGAGACAACCCATTATTTTACTTCTGCACTTTTGTTTTATATTTGAGTCTTGGAAGTTGTTACTACTGTAGCAACCTCTCCTTATATTTATTTTATTGCATTGTTGTGCCAAGTAAAGTCTTTGATAGTAAAGTCAATACTAGATTTGGATTACTGCGTAGAAACAGATTTCTTGCTGTCACGAAATTGAGCCATCCCGTCTGTAGGTAACTCAGAAAAATCTACCAATTTACGTGCGTGATCCTCAGATATGTACGCAACTTTCATTCAATTTGAGCATTTTCATCTGAGCAAGTTAAGTGCCCTAGAAAAATTCGTCTTTACGGACTGTTCGTTTTGACAGATTCTGCCTTTTATTTCGCATTGCCTCGTTTTGCTATGTTTGATGGATTTCTTTGTTCCATTAACTTTCAGTAGCTTTGTGCAATGTCCAGAAGTGTTAAGAATGATTATGTCACCTCCCGAATATGCGGTGACCCAA